>NW_022702862.1:316204-327504 GCF_011630105.1 Anneissia japonica | reverse complement strand
CGAACACTGGGTTGGGGGGGGGGAAGAGGGGTCGATGGGGTATTTTCCTCCTTACTCTCTGATGGCGCTGCCAATGCATGTCACACGTCCAACAGGCCAAAGTCTCCCATCGAATTTCGATGAACAAACTTCTTCCGCCGTCAGCAGACAGGCCGAGTCCCCGATCAGACAAGATTGATCGTCGGATCATCAGAAGGTGGAAAAACTTTATCTAATATATATAATGGTTAACATTATTTGCCAGAGTGGATATTTAAAGTGAATATCGTTAGTTTAAGCAACTCAGGCTTTTAGTCGTGGGTGTGAGATCAGTAAACAATTGTGGGTCTATTTTAGTAAACATTAACTTCAACCAAACATGATAGGCCTATTTATATATATATTTATTAATTAATTTATTAATCTATTAATATATATATTTATTCAAAATTGTTGGATTCAAAAGGCGAAATCGCTGTGAGAATGGTAAACATTATTTGCCAGAGTGGATATTTAAAGTGAATATCGTTAGTTTAAGCAACTCGGGCTTTTAGTCGTGGGTGTGAGATCAGTAAACAGTAGTGGGCCTATTTTAGTTATTGTAAACATTAACTTCAACCAAACATGATAGGCCTAGGCCTATTTGATAATTTATGAAACATGTGAATGTTCTATAAAATCAATAATTATTACGGTACGCATTATTCTAAGCATTAAACAAAACACAATTCGAGCAAATTAATCATCTTCACTGCACGGTAATAAGTAATTCGCTGTTTTTGTATATTTTTTCCACGATACCAAGCAAGTGTTTGAATAAAACTAAACAGACCTAGGCCTACTTTATTAAGATTCTTTGTTTATGTTGGCTATCGAATCAATTTTTCGTTCTTAGAACATCATTTGGAGTATCTAACTGAGCTACATTTCTCTATAATGGCTCAGTTCCATGATCTTGATGGCATGCCCAAATTATTATTCCTAAATCCGCACTTGAAAAAACTACTTAACCCTGAAACCATTGTTATCCTTTTCAGTCTGCTTGAATATTCTCTGTTTATGGCCTTCTTCCAAAGTTTTTTAATCCAACGTATAGGCCTAATTGAAATTCTTCTTGACAAAATAATTAAACCCTACAGTTTGTCATACTCCCTTCCTTCGGCATCGTTATTCGACTTGTAAATATTGTATTTTATGTTCTCTCGCTAAAATATACTCAATCACATGACCATCCCTTAACATTCATTTCCAATCCCACCTCGACGATCTTCGATCCTCTCCACCTCGTTACGTAATTCTCGAAATCTGGCTTTCCCTCCCTTCTGCTTGAACTCAGCACGCTTCATTTTTTTCCACCTTTGCTCTTTACCTTTAAAACAACCTCGCTCTCGATCCCCCACATCCTTTCCTGGCATTACCGCTCTTCTTATGAAGGTCCTATTATAATTAAGTTTGAAATTACCCCTTGACTGTATTTATTATTATAAATGTTTGGCGGATGAACACTTGATAGGCTGATAAGGCAATGAAATTGAATTGAAAAGAATTTTTATATCAACATACCTTCGCTCAACTGAGTGCATTGTATTTTATTATCATAATATAACGAGTGGACCACCTTGCTATCGAGAGCAAATTTCCCCTTGGCTGTATTTATTGTTATTATAAATGTTTGGCGGATAATAGCAGATGGCTGTGATGAAACAATGAAATTAAATTGAAAAGAATTTTTATATCACTATCCCTTCACTCAGCTGAGCGTGCATTGTATTTTATTATCATTATAACGAGTGGACCGCACTGCTATCGACAGGAAATTATCCCTTGACTGTATTTATTGTTATTACAAATGTATCATAAATGCATTGCATTTTAATATCATAATATAACGAGTGGACCACATTGCTATCGCGAGGATGACATCACTTCACACATAGCCCTATATAAATCGTGAGATAAGGACGTAAAGCGTGTTAAACTCAAAACCATATTGCAGTGATCCTTTATAATACCACAGATCCTAAATGAGGTCTGTGACGAACGATGTTGCAATACTTGATTGAAGTGTTATGCCATCGGCATTGTATATTGCTTTTATTTTCAAACTGTATACAAAATTTTAGTCATGTGAAAAATCCAGGTTGATCCGCCACCAGGACGTCTCTATGTTCTACCAAATCCACAAAGCAGTTACAGGCCTTCCTGAATAAATATGTGCATGATTATTTTGCTCGTCAATCGTATGTTCAGGATCATCCGCATGACACATTTATGGGGACAATTTGAGGCCAACTTCCGGTCCATAAATCCCAAGAAACCACATGTTTGGTTTCGTTATATTGATGATATCTTCACGATCTGGACTCATCATGTCATGGAAGATAGTTCGGAAACGCTCCTATTGAGCATTAATTCTGCTCATCCTACAATAAAATTCACTGTTAACAAATCCACTAGCAGTCAGTGCCGGATTAACCATTAGGCAAATAAGGCACACGCCTTGTGTTACACCGGCCAGGCGAAAATGATGGGCCATCAAAAGTTGGACTGCAATATTATTTACACTCTATTTTCCTGTATTATTAGGCCAGAAAACTCGGAGACATTCTAGAGAGCAAATAGACGGTGTAGACCAGTTACCACTGAGTGAGAAATCACGGTAGCTGGGTTTTTACATTTCGTAATTATTACCAATTAACATTTTTGGGCCATTTCCAAAATGTGCCTTGATGCCAGACGATGCTTAATCCGGCACTGCTAGCAGTGTAGACTTTTGGACATCGCCGTGACCATGGAAAATGGTGCACTTTATATACAGGTCTCTTCTGTAATCCAAAAGATAAACACTATGTACCTGATCCCTAGCAGCTGTTTCTCCCACTCTATACCAAAAACATTCCGTACAGCTAATAATTGCGCATGGGACGCATTTGTTCTTCAGATTTAGATTATCCGAATCGCACAGAACTATGTCCGTGCATCTCCGGAATAGAAATTATCACCGAGGACCCATCGAAACTGCTATAAAAAAGCAAAAGGCATACCTCATACTCAAACACAGACGTACAAACGATGTCAGCGATCGACCAGTGTCACTGGTCACTACCCTAGGTTACCACCACTAAGGGCTAATTCACAGTGGTGGCGCCAGAGGGGGGCTGGGGGCTATAGCCCCCCCCCCACCCGTCGGAGAAAACGATAAATTTTGTCGGTGAACAAACAAATAAAAAACAATATTTACATGTAATAATTCGTTTAGCCACCATATTGTTTGTGTTAACTTTTCATCACAACAACAACAATAACAATAATAATAATTCAATGAGACTAATTAAAAATAATTTGCGTTCTGTTATGACAAATGCTCATTTAGATAGCCTCATGATGGTTGGAATACATCGTGATAGGTGAAGCGACCATGACAGCGTGGTTGACAGATTTCATGCAAAATTTCCAAAATATAGAATTTCACTTTCAAGAATGGGGATTTGAAAATAAATTAGATGGTTACATTGCATACTCTTTGTTTCTTGCTTTATTCAAAATGTTTTGGTTTTGGAAGCTGATTTCGTAGCCTACATGAAGTCATATTATAGCTCGATGCCTATCAAATAAGTAATAAAAATTCGCCATAATTCATCAAATATCCGTGACTTCCAGGGGACGAAGCCCCCTGTACCCCCACCGGGGGGCCCTAGGCGGCCCCGGCCCCCAGTCAAATGAGACTCGATTCGCTACACTAGCCCCCCTGTCGGGGTCTTTAACCCCTCCGTCGGCCAGGTCCTTCTCCACCACTGCTAATTCAGCAACATATTCCCATCAATCAGAAAGTCTCAGGTCGGTTTTTTTGGATACTCCGTTCATACTAGCCTATTGCAGACCACTTAACCTGATATACATTACAATTTGGTATTACACCATTAAGTGGAAATACTGAAGTAGTTGCTGAATGAAAGGATGATTTGATTAAAACCAATCCTCTTGACTAAATGTTATAATTAAATGTTGTCATGGTGGTGAAAATTTTATAATAAATGATGTGAAAAAATATTGCATAATTTTTGTTCCAATGAATATTGTTTGTGCTCCGAATATCAATTAGATCAGGGAGTTGTTATAGTGACTGATTAGATAAAAAAAAAAATCCACCACTGACTCTTTCAAATCACATACAGTAACAGTACGGCTTGCAGCAAGAAAATTCTAGACATGTATTCATAAAAGAAAGCACACACAAGAGATTACATGTTCTGGTATTAATTTAATAAAACTTGAAAAAACATTCAGATACAGAGTATTTTATTCTCATATATTACTGTATATCACGAAATTCCCATTCCATGTGGCGTGTTCAGCTAATAGTAAACTGTAATACTGCCTACCACATATAAGCACAAAGTTCCTTGAAAACAAAAAAAAAATAATTTAGCAGGTACAGTTATGTAGTATAAAAGTTCAGACCCATCAACCCATATGCATTCGCCGTAAGTCTTAAGAATTCCAATCAAATCTTACGCAAACACTGGCAAAACTTAAGCTTATCCTAAAATTTGAGTAATTTTTTTTTCTTTTGCAATTTGTTATGAACTTTCATAAGAAGGGAAGATGCCTTTTATTATCTTAAACTAACTTTCAGTAACTAATGTATCTGAGATCATTATAAACTTACTAATATCGATTAGATATGCCATTTAAGCCAAAGCGACCGAAAGCCCTTGGCAGCCCCCGAGCCACAGTTCGTGCCTTCGACACTCATCATTATGTGTCACCTGATTTGACAGGTATGAAAGTAGTAAGTTTTTGATGGTATGAAACAGCTGAAGTATTGAGGTATGCACAGCATACATCCTTCAACTTAAAATTACAAAATTATGACTAATACTAAAATATTTTGTGAAATTTTACATACTGTACTTCTTTCAAATCTACTTGTTCAGTATTTTGCTCTCCATATAATGTTATAGATTTCATCAGATCAGAAGCTGTCAATGGAAAGTTGATGTTGCTGGTAGCCCCTCTACTTAACTTGTCCAGGTCATTTTTCTTTCAATTATTTTTATTCTCAATATCTTTATCTCATTGCTGATTTGAAGGCAATGAATTTGCCTGTCAAGGAAGATTACACCAAATCCTCCTTTTTGAATATCTTGTAATAGTCCTTAAGATCTCCACTCTTCTTTAAACAATCTTTTTTTTTTTTCCTTTCTTCCTTTAGTATACCTACAACTTTCTTTATAAAGATCAAGTTTCTGACTATAGAAGTTTGTTCACTGGGTAACCTTATGAAGTTTGTGGTTCACATTTAACAATTAATGGATGCCGTCGTATTTGACGTTTGTCCTTTAAGTTGTTGAATTTTATTTGTTCTTCCCAGAATAACCGTTGAAATGATTCAGGATCTGGTAAAACTTCTTGAAGAGTTGAAGACTCCTCATGGACAAGTCCTGAAATATCCCAATTAGTGTCTTCTATCATTTCATTGTTCTTATTTTTCCTATCAATCTCATGCCGTAGTCGCCTGTTCTTGCCTTCAACACTTTCACATTGTTTCTTTAGCATTTTAGCCTTTTCTATTAGGTATTCTTTGGTCATGGCAGAATTAGGCCTGTTGGAAGTTAATGAAACTTCGCATGGTTTTCTTTTTCTATTTGCTCTTTGCAATGTGCCTCTGAATTTCGAACAATAGGAGCATCTGTTTGTACGATCTGTCAGAAGTGTGCACTGATTAACTCTAATAGTCTGCGAGTATACTGCCCCATGATCATGTTCAACATAAGCATTACGTTGTGGCATATCATACGGTATGTCAGAATTACCTATGCAAACGACAAATTTTTCAAATTTCTTTAGAAACATCACTAAATCATTAAATATGTAAATTGTTTTTGTTCTTTCAAATATGAGATGATTTTCTGATAAATGTTTGTTATGAACAGAAACAAAAATATTAAATTCTTTGTCAACAATAATAGCCATCTTTGTGGAAAAAAACCGTTTCTCATAAAACTGAATGAGTGTGAGGTTGCTTGTTGTCTTCATTACTTCAAAACCAATGCTACTGAGTAGTTTCTCATTCTTTTCACAATCCAATCGCAATTGCTGATATGTCTCATGATCAATATAATCTTCGGATTCGAGTTTTATCATTGCAGAGCCAAGCACTAACCAGTACTCATCAGTATCATTATTTTCCTGTGGAAAATCAAGAGAAATTTCTTTAGATTGGAACATATTTAAACTAGAGCAGTCACTCCATAGAGTGCATACCATGTGCCTGAATACAGTATCAACAGTACGCTGGTCAAGTATGATGGGTGAAACTGCAGCATACCCTCAATGAAATAGCCCATCGTATTCAGGCACATTATTTTCTTGAGTGCTGCAGCCTACTTCTAGAAAAAAAATAATGGAATTGCCCGCCGTAATCAGGCACATTGTTTCTAAAGTGCTGCCTCAATACTAGGGGCGATTCCATTATTTTCTTTTACGCTCGAGGGCAGAAAACAAACTTCTGTGACCTTGATATTGTCCTTTAAACCTTTCTTCTGAAAACTGAAAGGTGGTCTTTGATTATTAATGTACCATGAACAACCAAATTTATGATGATCCATTCTTTAGATTTTGTGTGAACTTGCAGACAATCTTTTGTGCAATCTTGTAATTCAACAGTGAATACACAATCTCCTTCGTGGAGTTAAATAAGAAATAATCAAGTAAATAGACTGTGATAAATTATTTTAAGCCCAACATATTACTACTGCTCATAAGAATGTGTCAATACCGCCCTTAATGCACTACAAAAAATACTCAATGTTATCAAAGAGTAAAAAATTGCTTATTTTGTATGAACACAATGCAACAAAATGCAAAGTACTAACACAAGAAGGGACGTTCATTAAAATTTAAATACTGTAGAGTGCAGTGCACACATTCGATACGACCTTTACAGTACGTTCTTATGAAGGATACCGTCTATTTCGTGGTATGAATTTTCAAGATACAGTAGGATTGCGCTTAAATGAAACCCTGAGAGTCGGACCTCTTACAGTTCTATACCCATTGATAATATTATTCAAATCAGTTTTATTATATTGATATACAGAGTAAAATTTTAGATCTTAAACATTTAATCTGAACCAAAAATACAATATTGATATTCTTGATACTCTATCTTTCAAAACAAATTAGAATATTAAATACAGGCTGATTCACACCTACCGTATTACACAATGATCATCATCACGTACATGATGAACGACACAATTACAGTTTTCAAAGTTTCCAATATAGTCACAGATGGCAACCTCATTACATGCTGATGTTGGCATCAAAACACTTGCATAGTGCTCCATCCAGGGCTCCAACTTAATGTTTGTATCATGTGATGGCTCACAGAGCTGTCTTCTTTGACTAGGCAGGCCATTTCTGCAATATTTGAACTTTCTGCCAATGAGTTTTCTTTTTCTTTTTTGTTTTCCCATGCTTCATGAAAAACAGTAGAAAATATTTTGCCTCAGATAATTCTCTTCTGTGTTGTAAGAGCCATCTATTTAAAAAAAATCGTGGAAGCGATTTGGTGCAGTGATTTTCAAAAATTCGGGTCGGGGTTTTAATCCTTAGCTGTGCATTTGGCTTGTGTTCTACAATGCTTCAAGCTGTATCAGCGGGTACCAGTAAATGGCTGGAAGTAAACTGCGGTGGACTAGAGTCCCACCCAGGGGGAACAGCACACCTGCTTCACGCTACCTGAAACTGGAGATAAGCTCCAGCTCTACAGTATGAGCTCTAGCAACATTTCATAACACTACTAATGGCAACGGTTGGGTTGATTTCAATCAAACTTGGTCAGTATAACTGTTCAGCACTTGGGACTAAAGGTCACACAGGGGTCATTAGGGTCAAAACCCAAAAATCATCTTAAAGACTACTTCTGTCACAAATAACATAGCGCAGTCTTTTATTTTGCACATACTGTATGCATTGGCATAAGTCAGTCAATTTAAAACATCAGAGTTTTTAGGAATTCCCATACACCCTAGCGTCCCTGATTGACGCCTCACATCAAAGGGCCGGGCCCGGCAATACATTCTTCATCTAGCTATGCTGGTGACTGACAGTGAAAAGTACTTATTTGACTGCTGTACACTACGTCTCAATATACAAAAAATGTATTACAAAACACTTACAATTCTGTGCACCTAAACTTCTAGAGATTTTTGCAAATTTGAATTAGTTTTAATGTACTGTATCCCCTGCAAAATATTTAATTGAAGTGGCAAGTTAGTGTTAGAATTGATTAGGATCTGCATAAAACAGGTCAAACGTAGGCTATACTCTGGTCGCCCAAATAATAATCACGTGGTAAAACACAGTCCTGGCTGGATCTACTGTATTGTTACAGCAGTGCGCAAACATCTAAAAAGAACTATGGTACAGCAGTTGATCGTGGGAATCAACCTCACCTTGCCAAATAACACTTGCAAGCAAACGATAGAACGATATCAATAGCGTACACAGTGGTTGGCTCCAGAAATTTGCTAACAATGAGTTTGACATGTCCAAGGGAGGGGTCTGAACCAAGGGCCCGACTAGAGCCTTGGTCGGGGTCCCGAAATAAAAAAATCCCTGATTTATTTTTGTTTTGATTGTGGGAATCAATCATGCCTGGCGATTTTCTACTTACTTTCAGTTGTTGTCTTGACAATGGATTTTAAACATGCAATAAGAAAACTATCAAATTGAAATAGCACTCACACACATTGAATGATATCGTACAGTTCCCACCCACTAATTTTAATTGGCTACCCTCGGGTAAAATGTTAAAATCACACTGTAGAACAAATAGATCTCAATTAATTTGTATCACATACCAATTCTTAATCAAAATATCAAATAAGTTTTCGGGTCTAATTATAATTATATTGAAATTGTTGTATTAATCCTGCACTTTGTTTTGCGATGTGATGTACCAACTGATTTTCCAAAAGAACACAAATAAAGAATCTTGAATCTTATGTCAAGTTTAATTGATTTATCCAAAATATTCATGAAACAGACAGAAGTGTCTATTCGCCCGTATATACTGTACTCGCATAAGGCTTGAAATGGGATCGAAAAATAGGGGGAATTCCAACCATTATATAGGGGTCGTCTCACGCCGACATACAAAAATCGGCCAAAATCTTCTCAAACTTGGAGATCTTATATGCGGGTCGAGTTATACACAAGTATATATACAATAGTACTGCAATCCAGTTACACATACTGTAACACTGCCGCATCACACCGTCCAGCAAAGATAGTCTTATTCCAGCCTTTTTAGCTCATAAAAAAAAATTACATATTTTTCGATAGTCAAAAAAAAAAAAAACAAAAAAAAAACCAATTAAAATGCCGAGTGTCAATTTCATACATTTTGGGTCAGTCGAATGTGACGCCTGTTTATAAAATTACAACTTACTATTTATTAATATTAATTATATTAATTTTATAATTATTAATAATTAATATTGTAACAACTCATTTTGTGCTTAAAAAATATACCTACCTGTAGGGCCTACACAACGCGTGGGCACGGCAGAATAACCCAAACAAACAATAGCTGGTGTGCAGGCTTACTCTGTAGTAGTAGGCTTAGGCTAGTCTAGTACTGTAGGCCTAGCCTACTGGCAGGTATTTCACACTGCAATTGTTATTTTACCTTTCAAGGCAATTGCCAAAGTAAAAGTTGAAATAAAGTCCTTCACCAACAACAAATACTGTATGTCTTGTGTAGTCTAATAATTACGCCCAGACGTATGAGATTCAAAAAAGACTTGAATTTCCTGTGTTCTTCCATCTACTGATGACTGTGGCTAGCCTTTATTATGCAAACATTGTCAACAAAACGCTCGCCGGGCGAGTGGTGTTGCTCTCATGCTCAATTTGTTGCTCCATGATTTTAAGTTCGGAACCACTGAACCATGTAAATGTAAATAAATACAATGGTCTCACTCTGAGACGTTTGTACCATATTTTATTTTGTATTATTTTTAATTGATCTTCAAGTAAAGTTAGGACCCGGGTAGGGCTAACTTCAGCAAACTGAAGGCCGCATTTTGCCCATTTCAGCTTTTCTTGTGCTTATTATACCAAGTGTAATAATAAGTTTGGACAACATTTTGCACAACACTGAATATCTGCATTATAGGGCCATTGTATTACAACAATTCAATAAGGCCCATCCCAAAATAGGCCATTGTCTCCAAAGAAAATCGGTTTGTTTTGACTAACGTACTTTATATCTTGTGTAGGATTATTGGAATTCTTATTAATTTGTTAATTAATGTTTATTGTTTCACTCTGTTCTGACGTAGGCCTATTTTTTTTTTTGTATAAGGATGCATCATCAAACTGATGTGTGCCGCTGATTCCAAATAAAAAATCTAAATCTAATCTAAATAGTCCAATTCCATACAATACACATTTAATTAAAAAAACAAACAAACAAACAAAACAAAACAAAAACAAAACAAAAAACAACGAAAACATTCCGACACCCCTGTTCTTACTTTGTTAGCTACCCCATCATAGTCCGCTTAAGAATAATTTGTGCATGCAGGTGTGCATTAGTTTGCGCTTGGTTTGCGTAATCTCTAATTATAATGACAATCACGGTACCGGGCCTACTTGTACGATCTTGGTAGGTTAGCATACGTGTTTAATGTCTCCTTGAATGGTAATGGGACTGCTATCTGAAGGGACTCCACTTACGTGGGAAGAAACTAAAAAATATGCGGATCATGTGCGATATCATGGAGTACAACAGTTTATCAACTTACATAAGCGACTAAAAGATCGCAAAGGTGATGTCCTCAAATGGGGCGATGAGGTAAATTTATTTTCATTAATTTTTAAAAAAGTCAATATAGTAAGTTTAGTATGAGCATTTGGAAAATAACTACTGGTAGGCCACATACTGCAGGTTTTTGAGAATAAACAAAATACCAAGAAGGGCATACCGGAGAGGACCGCCTGTGTTTTGTGACGTCACTTTATTTATTTCGTCAAATAATAAGATACAAACAGCTGGCAAAATACAACCCCAAAAATAAGGCATTTCAAGTGGCTCTCCATTAGGCCTATAGCATCATAATCAGGTTTGTACTTATTTTATATTATCAAGACATACGTGGAACCTACACACATTTATATATATATATATATACATATATATATATATGAAGAAGGCGTGTCCACGTGTGTTTCGAAACATATGTAGAATATAACGTAACAGTAAAGAAACTCAAATACGTAAGATGTTGACTTTAGAAACACTAAAA
>NW_022702862.1:315549-316191 GCF_011630105.1 Anneissia japonica | reverse complement strand
ATATATATATATATAGACCTACTAGTTTTGTCAGTGGTTACTCCTTTGTACATATTAAATCTTAGGCTTACAGCACAGTTTTTATTTCACTGACATATTTCATATATATTTTTTTACCAAGTGCTCTTTTTGATTATATCATCATTCACCATTACATTATTTCAATTACTAAGTTGTCTACACTATGCATAAAAATAGCCATCACTATTATGACACATTTTTGGTATAGTCTATTAAGTGATCTTTTTAATTACCATGATTTACCATTATATCATTTCTATTACTATATTGCATACATTATGTGTATTAAAATAGCCGTCATTATTATATTATTTATATTATTTTTTTTTACAATTTTGATGTGTCGACTACTGTATATCTTTAATCCTCTATATTTTTAGTTATATACCATGGAGGAATTAGTTCCTCCATGAGGCCAAACAATTTTTGTAAATAAGCCAAACAATATGTATCAGCAATCTGATCACGCATAAACTATTATTTACCTATAACTTCACACCTTATTTGTCAAGCTAATACAAACTACTATGCAATATCTGTTGTATGTTCAGTTCACACTGGAGAAGGTTGCAGGGGGCGACCGAAATATTTCTGTATAAATAAATATATTTATCACGAAAT
>NW_022702862.1:307673-315495 GCF_011630105.1 Anneissia japonica | reverse complement strand
TCTTATATATATATATAATAGTGAAGGCTTATATATATATATAATATATATATATATATATATATATATATATATATTTTAGTTAATACATTAAACAGTAAAATTCGAGAGCTATAAAATGGTAAAAGAAACATTTAACTCCAACATTTCGTTATGAAGCTAGAAACGTTTAAACATAAAGCTGTTGAAAGAACAATATTTGAGAAATCAGCCTTCAAAGTTTATTTATGATTATGATTTTGGGCATTTCTCCAGGCAGAAACCATCACCAAATTGTTACAAATTGTTGATTTAACATTCAAAATGGGGAAAATTACAGCATATCATAATGTATAGATATATAAAAAATTTAGTTTAGTGCAACAAAATATATAGATTTCAAAAATTTTGACATACTCAGCATGTTTTGTCGATTACTGAAACACGATTTGCGACGAGAGACTGTTTTGGCTTGTCAGGCTTTGTCACATACCAGTTAATATTGTTAAATTATATATAAATCATCAAAGAAAGGTCAATAGAGTGCTCGAAAAAAGACATGATGGTACATCGTGTAGCATAGCTCTCAACAAATGTTATCCTATATAAATAAATACATTAAATGCCTACGAGATTCGATCCTGCAACCCCTCGCTGTCCGGGCGCCAGTTTTACAAGTGTACCCACATTTTAGTCGTTCATCTTTTTTTTTTTCGGAACTAGGTTGAGTATGTTCTAATCCGTCTTGACCCTACAACTCAAACGGCTAAGGTGAATTTAAAAAGTCTTGAAATTCTAGAGCTTCTAAAAGAGTATAAGAACAAGAATGAATTGTAAGTACAGTAGATCATTTTATCATAGAATTTAAATACCCAATTATTTAAGTAGTATATTTAATAACACACCTAAATAGATCAGTGCCATTTGATTGGTAGATTTCGGTTAGTTACACAATTTCAGCCCTCATGAAAATTTACAGTAGTTTAAATCACTGTTATGTCAGCTACTAGAGGTAATATATTGATTGGTTAAACACTCTTATGGTATTTGTGCATATAAGCTTGTAAGTATGGATAATTGTTCATTCCTGAAGATGACATAGGCCTAATTAATGTCGAAATATTGAATCCCAACACGATGGCGTGCATATCATACTTCGATTATTATACTTTCTTACAGTAGTTCCATCCGTGTTTTTTGTTCCAGTTGTTTGTCCCTTTGCACGTCTCTACAGTACTAATGTTCTCATTAGTTTAAAGAAGATGGACTGCTATTCGGAAGAAAAGTAGGCTCAACTTTCTTTTATATAAAATATGAAAATAAGTTGCAAAATTACTGTAACAACTGAACTGTTTAAACTTTGTTGCAAGTTGTTTGTGTTGAAACTTCGAATGATTAGAAGAAAGGAACGTAGGTCTAACTTTATTTTACATAAAATATCAAATGACAATTATCTATTTTAGGTGTGTTATAAATGAATAATCAATATTTTGTATTCGTGCAATGAAAAGAATATGTTCATTCATTAAATTGACTGTTCCATTCAACTAGCCTTAGCTCTACCTCGTTCAATTGAAAGTATTCTTCCCATTGCACTCTCATTTAAACATTCATCATTTTAATAAAAACAATATTATTCTCTAAATTAAGGATGATTCGTAGACAGCTGTGTTCAGGAGATCTCATTCAAACTTAAGTCTAAATTTCAAATCCAAAATTATGATTTATCGCACAGATCTCTGTATAAATAGGTCTGTTTATTACTACTAAATATCCTAAAACGATCGAAATTCAATATAATACTGTATATAAATACAGCGTTTTATACAGTATACATGCCTCGACGTTGTAATTTTTGATTCAACGCTGATATAATGAATAAATATTGTAAAATAAAATGGGTTGTGGTTCTCCTTATAAAAAAAATACATTCAAAAAATGCAATGAAGTTTAGTTATTCATTAAGTAGTATTGGTTATTCTCCAACCTCTTCCTTTATTATATATATTTTCCCATTTTAAGTAGTCATCCTTATGCATGGTCTCCGGAGTATGCTGACTTTATGGTTGAAGGAACTCCTGCTACGCCGTATGGAGGAACTTTGGCACATGTGAACACTGTTGAAGCCAATATGCAGTTAAGGTAATTTTTTTTTATTTAGTGATTTTAAATATTCATTTGATCTATTTTATGGCTGAATTGTGAAGTTTCTAATATTAATATATATATATATATATAATATTATATATATACACATATATATATATATATAATATAATATAATATAATATAAATTAAGATAGCCGTTTAAAAACACTGTTAAATTATATATAAATCATATCAAAGAAAGGTAAATACAGTGTTCGAATAAAGGACATAATAATAGATCGTGTAGCATAGCTTTCAACGAATGTAGTCCTGTAAATGAATGTAAAATGTAAATCATTTATTTACAGGACTACATTCGTTGAGAGCTATGATACACGATTTATTATTATGTCCTTTATTCGAACACAGTATTTACCTTTCGTTGATGATATATATGTATATATATTTGGTAATGGGGGAATCTTTTTCAATCTGGGTGGAAGTTTTGGGGTCCAGGGGTTTTATCGAAAAATGTTGAAAACCATTCCAAATGCTCTTCTGGTGTTTTTGAGCAGCTTTCAAATGAATTTAATTTTCGTGAATTAAAACTGAATCAATTTGTGCCAATATTGAAGAATCGGCAGTAGACTTACCTGCAATATTGTTAGTAGATCAACTGTAGTAGGAAGTCTACAGACAGCATCATATCATACACACCATCTTCATCATCATCTTCTACTTTGCAGAACGTCTTTTGTGTATAGTCGCACATAAAAACTAGTGCATGTCATAGGCTTATATGAGGCCAAGGCACACATTGACAAGTGCATAAATCGCACGAAGTTGTGTTTTGTGTTGGTCTAGTAGAGCGGAACTCCCTATTTTGTGGGAGGGATATATATATATATATATATTTCATTAAAAATTGTTCTTATTCTTATTCTTTATTCATCTTCCAGATGTATTGTGTATTGCTTAATGAAACATGCAATTTAAGAGCGATGGCAACTTTTTTCTTTGAATGAAAATATATAAGCTGTTGATCTAATAATAGTTTAGCTGCATACGATCCATTGGTACATTTACCAATTTTCAATCATTTGACAATAGCCGTTCTCCATTAAAAAAAACCCTTTAAAAAAAATGTTTGACTTAATATTGAAAAAATGTATCTCAAATGAGCTTGGTAAGCAGAGAGAGAATTATTATTATATGTATGCGATTCTCTCCAATTCAGTTCAGTTCTTGTTTATTATTATTATTATTATTATTCTGAATGTTGTTATTATTATTTAAACCAAGTTTACACTACCTAAAAAACTACCTATTTTATCTTCAGACGTCAAGTACTAAGGAGTCTAATGGATGAACAGATGGGAGAGATACCACTGACTTTGACATCCTATCCAAGGTGCGATAATATCTATATATTATGTCCATTAGGTATATCAACATCTTCAAAACATCAATATAATATTAATTTGCAATATTTTGAAGTTTAAATATTGTATCTTATTTAGACTAGGCTGTGCTAATTCTTCACATCCAAGTTATGAACCAAACCCGAGTGAAACCAGCGTATTGAATTCAATCTTTATTCCAGATGAAATAATATGCAGTTCTCATCCAAGATTTAGGTAAACAGTTACTCTATATACATTTTCATGAGGATTATTTTTCTTTTGAACAAATGGAAACATTGACGTTTACGTGAAAGCGCCCTCTGTGAGCTATGTCGATTGAAAACTATTACATTATATAATGAATCTTTTAGAACATTCACAAGAAACATTCGGAAGAGAAGAGGTGAGAAAATTTGCATAAATGTGCCAAGTACGTAAGCTGTGCTTTTTAAATATTTTCAATCGATATGCAATCAAAATAATTATGTACCAGACGAATGTATTAAGTATTAAATTTGATTTTAACTGTAGTGATAGTGCAACAATTTTAGTTTATATAAATGTTAGTTAATGAGGTATTTATTGCCGGTAATGTTTGGTTTTGGTGCTCTTGACGTTTTAATTGTCATATATTTATTTTTATATATTTATGTCCAATGTAATCAATTGTAAATTAAACGTGTATCTATAGGTACATTAAAGAGAAATTTTATTTTATTCGGGAATATGTTAAAGTCAGGTATGTTATTCATAGGCTAAATGCAATATTTTGTTATTATTTAGTTTATAAGGACCTAAATACTCCATCACCTTTCATCGAGAAGTTCTCAAATGATTTTGATGGCGAATCTGCCAGAGTAGCTGCTGTAGACCACATCTACATGGACGCCACTCCTTTTGGACTTTGCAACTCGTGCTTACAAATGACATTTCAATGCTACTCTATAGAAGAAGCGAGACTCTTATATGATCAGCTTATTCCACTCTGTCCAATTATGGTAAAGTTGATTTCCATACAATCGCTACAACCTATCGTCGACAACTTTCGGTGATGATGATTATTGGTCTGTCGAATCGAGGAGCCTTCCCGATTGCGTCGGGGACTGCTCGGTTTCCATAGAATCGCTCAGGCCCTCCCTTCGACAGTCGCTGACGTTGTCGGGAAGGTTGAACCTGGTTCAACTTTGCCCGATTTAGTTGCAAACGAATCAGGGTGCATTTCTAGCTGCCCTGACATAATCGGGAAGGCACCCCGGTTCGTCTGCAACGCAATTGGAAAGTTGAACCGCTTCAACTTTCCCGGCAACAGTCGGGCCGACAGGGTGAGCAATTCTATGGGAACCGAGCTATACGCAGCACAACGATTGCACGGAAAATTCCCAGCTAACAAAATTACGTTATAAGAACGTAATGATAACGTTACATTTTGGTGATAAAAACGTTATTTTGTAGAACCATATGTGCGTACTACTAGCGATTTTGAGAAAACCAGACATAAGAAACTGTGATGAACACATTTAAGAATTGCTAAAAAATATATATTCTAGGCCATTATGAATATTACATAAAGCCCTGTCCAGACTATCAATTTTTTTGACAAAACATGTGACATGGCATAGTCGTAGGCCTAACGACATCACATCACATTACCATTTATATATTCAAATCATGACTACGGTATACATTTTTTGTCAATGAAAATTAATTGTTCTGGACATAGCTTTATTCTATAAATTTCTATCAATTTTCTATCTAAAATCTATAGAATTACAAATTATTAAATGAAATATTTAATTATAATATAATGTCACTATTACTAACCTATTTTAACAGTAACGGTTATATAAGATTGTTGGGCTTTTTTAATTGATAGATGGCGCTGTCAGCTGCTTGTCCATTTTTTCGTGGGTTTGTGTCAGATATTGATTGCCGTTGGTATGCTTCGGTGGCATCAGCTGATGATAGAACAGCGGAAGAAAGGGGGCTCAAGGTAACCAAAACATTCTTCATTCGATTGATAGCAGATTTGTCCGTCAATCAATAACTCAATCAACCAAACAATCTCCTCCAAAAGTTAACAAAATCAAGTTATAACAGAATTAGTCTACAGCCGATTTTCATTATCATCATCTTTATCATCATCATTATCATCATCGTCGTCGTCGTCGTCGTCATCTACAGCAGTCATTACAGCAGCGGCGTAGAGGATATTAGCACTCTCAGTCTCACCTCCCAACTAAAATATCATCCATGTAGTTTGAAAAATCACCTAAAATTACCATATTTTGCGAGATAGCGCCCCTTACCTAATCATGCCCTCACACATGACCTTCGTGCTCCCCCATCAGGGGCCCCCCCCCTTATAAGCCTGTCTCTTATACACATCTAGATGTGTATAAGAGACAGCATCTACANGGGGGGGGGGGTGCGGCAAAGATAATAATTTTCCCGGTTAGTAATTTATGACTTGGTGTGATACCCCCACCCCCGCCACCCATCATATAGAAAACAATACGACATAGGGCTTATTTTATTTAAGCCACACACGTGTGTTTGAAACTAAATATAAGCATTTTCATCGTGGTTTTATTTATTACAATCATAGGCCTATTCTTTTACCATCATTACACATTGAGGCCCTTCTTTTAGGTAAAAGGATCTAAATTGTCTTTCTCAAGTTTGGGACTATTATGTTTTTAAATAACTTAGAAGGCAAAGGAGGGCAAGCACAAGCTTTAACCCTAACAATATGCGCATGAAAAATGTTTGTGTTTTTAATTGTAATTTCGTCGGAATTGATCAAAACTCCCTAAATGTGCAATTTTTAGAGGAAATTGGCCTACCTCAACAAGAAATGCTCTTATGTTATATATGGCCACACTCGTTTTTTAAAATTGAATATAAGCATTTTCCTTATGGCTTTATTTATTACAAACATATTCTTTCAACATAATTACACATTGAGGCCCTTCTTTTAAGTAAAACGATCTATCTTAAATTTTCTTTCTCAAGTTTGGGACTATGTGTTATAACTTAGAAGGCAAAGGAGAGTAAGCACAAGCTTTAACAATAAAAAATGTGCGCGAAGCGCGCAAAAAAGTTTTGTTTTTTAATTGTAATTTCGTCGGAATTGATCGAAACTCCCTAAAATGTACAATTTTTAGAGGAAATTGGCCTACCTCAACAAGAAATGCTCTTATGTTATATATGGCCACACTCGTTTTTTTAAACTGAATATATGGCTTTATTTATTACAAACATATTCTTTCAACATCATTACACATTGAGGCCCTTCTTTTAGGTAAAACGATCTATCTTAAATTTTCTTTCTTGAGTTTGGGACTATGTGTTATAACTTAAAAGGCAAAGGAGAGCAAGCACAAGCTTTAACATTAAAAAATGAGCGCGCAATTCGTCTCAATTGATCAAAACTCCCTAAAATGTGCAATTTTTAGAGGAAATTGGCCTACCTCAACAAAATATGCGATTTAAAATTTGAGATTTTCAGGCACTTTCCCTGGTGAAAAGGGCATTCAATGGGGAAAGANNTTTTCCCCTTGTCCCCCGGTGGTTACGCCACTGCGGAGAATACCTGGCGGCTTAGATCAAATGCGATATGGACACTTTTTGAAGTGGAGAAGGGGTTGCAGGCCGGGGTATTGTGATATCTGTTCATTTTTTTATTCTTGCCTTTATTTTTCTCTAATCTTTTTCTTTTCCTTTTTCCTTTCTTTTTCTTTCCCCTTCTTTCTCTTTCCCTCCCTCTCCCCTCTTTCTTTTCTCTTCTTATCCAGCCCGGTACGACGGCTTGGTCAGCCCGGTAAAAACCGTCAGGGGGGACAGTCTGCCCCCCTGGCCCCCCGCCTGTTACGCCACTGCTTATAAGATGAATGGGAATATGAATCATGCAAATCTGGAATCAAATCTAGGTGGTGGGGTCAACGTTCCGCCCCCGGGAAAATTTTGATTTCTAGATGGCGGGAAATGACCTTTCTCGACTTTTGAGTTAGGTGTCTAATTACTTTGTTCTTCAAAATTCAAGGTTTTCCCCCTCATGAAAATGGTAAGGTAAACTTTCTCATTACAGTAAATAGGCCTGTTATGTGTGTATACATACATTTAAAAAAAAAATGAGTAGTTGCATACGATTTTTTCCATGAGATGAATCCCAAAAAGAAAGGAGTGTCCGGGGGTTCTTCCCCAGGAAAATTTTGATTCCTAGAAGGCGGAAATGAGCTTTCCCGACTTCTGAGGTGTCTATTAAATTAAAGTCATTAAAAAATACTTCAGAAGTCGGGAAATCTCATTGTCCAACATTTAGAAATCAACACTTTCCCGGGAAGAACTCGAAG
>NW_022702862.1:289549-307593 GCF_011630105.1 Anneissia japonica | reverse complement strand
TGGTTCTTCCCCGGGAAAATTTTGATTCCTAGGTGGCGGGAAATGAGCTTTCCCGACTTTTGTGGTGTCTTTTAATGACTTTTAAATTCTTCAAAATTCAAGGTCCACCCCCTTGAAAATGATTCAATTAATCAATGAACTCCAAAGATAAAGGGGGTCCGGGTTCTTCCGGAAAAATTTTGATTTCTAGATGGCCG
Organism: Anneissia japonica; assembly: GCF_011630105.1. Classification (NCBI taxonomy): domain Eukaryota; kingdom Metazoa; phylum Echinodermata; class Crinoidea; order Comatulida; family Comatulidae; genus Anneissia; species Anneissia japonica. The sequence goes on along the minus strand of NW_022702862.1, from coordinate 307,396 downwards.
GAGATGAGCTTTCCTGACTTCTGAAATGTCTTTTAAAGTTCTTCACAATTCAAGGTTTTCCCCTCTTGAAATAGGTCAGGGGCCCCGCCCCCCCCCGCTTCCGCCGGCCATGAGATACGCCACTGCTTTACAACACAGCGTACCTGAAAACGAAGTGTAACCATATTTGATATTTGCATAGTGTTAAAGCTGACTTTAGAACAGGCGTGGCGCCAGCGGGGTGGGCCGCCCCCCACAATTCGTCGGGGAGAAAAAAAATTATATGTATTTTCTACATATATTAGTAGACTCTAAAATCGATTAAATAAGCCTTTGAAACCCCTAAATTTGTCAAAACACCACTTTCGAAACCTTTTAATCGAAGCTCGACCACGCCCACTTTGCTTTCGTCGGGGAAATCTGACCCCTCGTCGGGGCATCGGTCCCCCGTCAGGGGCACCACCCCAGCTTTAGAATAAGTATAACTATATTGATACACTTCACAGTCGTCCAAATTATGTACCAATACGTCGCTCATAAAATCGAGACAATTATATAGAAATTTTCCTCAGCTCATAGCTAATTGGCTCATGCAGGGCTAATCTTTCTAATTTTCAAATGCCGCGGTGTTTGGAAACATAACAAAATATTTTGGCCTTATTACTTTAGCTTATCATAATTATTAATAATCTATTAACTAACATACAAATTCAGCCAAGCATATACTGTAACTGTTTTCTTTATTAGGAACTCAACGAAAGTAAACATCGAATTTACAAGTCCAGGTTTGACTCAGTTGATAGCTATTTGTCAGAATCCAGTGAACGATACAATGACATCGATTTAGTCATTGATAAAGATGTATATAAGCGACTTATAGATGCAGGTAAGTAGAGAAAATATACAATGTTTCCCATTACGTACATTCCAATTAAATGAGATGATTTATCTGTATGTATTTCTTTTTGGGATAACAGAGTCACACAGGGTCTGTTGACCGAGTATCCCAGGTTTTCGATATTAAGTTAAACCGATTGGTCTAGATTAGTGACAAGCCTAGATACAACTCCATGTCAATGGATGATTTTAAATTTGAGCAATATTATGTGATGATAACGTTCATGCCATGATGATGACGATGTCGACAACAACAATGATGGTGATGATGATATTGTTTATGATTTCAACGACAAATTGATGATTTTGTTGTGAAGATGAGAAGAACATGAGGAAAAATGATGTTGGAGGATGAAGATGATAATGATAAATGATAATGATATAAATCACAAAATGTGATTTATATATTGTAGGAATCGATCAGTCCCTGGCGCGACACATATCCCACTTATTTATCAGAGACTCTGTCTCCATATTCTCGGAACATATTCACCAAGACGACTCACGTGATTCAGATCATTTTGAGGTTTGTTTACTTTGGATATTTGCATGTAACTTTCAAAAACATAAACAAAATATAAATTGGAAATGGAGATATACTTGTAAAAGCGGATAATTCAAAATCGTCTCTACGCTGAGAAGCCACAGCCCAAGTGCACAAAAAAAGGAAGAATACAAAACCAAAAGAAAGGAATTAAAATGTACATTTATAGAACATCATGTTTTTATATTCAAGTCCTGTAATTATCATTTTCATATTTGTTTATGGTGTGTTTACAGTGCTAGACAATTCACCTAGTCCAATATGATTAATATTATTAGTATTTGATACTTTTGGTACTAATACCTTATTTTTCAGATTATTATTATATATATTATATATGGTTGAATGATATACAATTTGACTTAAGTAATAATCTATAAAATGGTTTCAGTAGTTTATAAATTCGCATGTATTTAATTTTCTACAGAATATCCAATCAACCAATTGGCAGACGATACGATTTAAACCACCGCCAGTCAACTCTACAATAGGGTGGAGAGTGGAATTCAGACCAATGGATGTATGAAACTTTTTCTTAATTTCTATTATTAAAAAATTATTATAAATATTATTATAATAAATAAATAAATTATTATAATATTATAAAACACATAAATCACGTGTTCTCGATAAACTTGTTGCAAACCTTAAGATCAGTTGCTAAATTTTTGTTGCAATAAAACTTCAATGTGATATCCAATGAATGAAATATTCTTCATATGTGGCAAAGACAAGCCAAACCAGCCACTCTCCGCCAAAAATCAGTTTTAGTCATCAGTACTGGACAGGGCTAAGCAGTAAAATAGAAGTTATAAAATGGTAAACAAAACCCATTTTAATTAGGTTACGTCAGGATTTTAAACATACAGCTGGTTAAATCACAGCATTTGAGCCATCAGCCTTCAGCCTTCAAAGTATACGATTTCAGACATTTTTCAGGCAGAAAATGTTGTTTTATCGTCACAAATGAGGAAGATACTGTAGCAACAAAGCATGATATATGTAGAGTTTAAGTTTAGTGCAATAAACAGTTGACATTCCAACATGTTTTGGCCATTTTCTCCGAAACACGATTTGCAAGGAGTCGACTGGTTTGGCTTGTCTTATCTTCGCCAAATATTTAAAGAGTAAACTTTTTTGATTGAAGGTTATACTGTAAAAATGGTGATGATGACGATGTTGAAGATGGTGATAATGGCGCGATGACAATAACGTTTAGGATTAATAATATATTTGTTTGTTTGTTGCTTAGGTTCAGTTGACAGACTTCGAGAATGCTGCATATGTTGTCTTTCTTCTTCTTATAACAAGAATAATTTTGAGTTTCAAGCTAGACTTTCTTATGCCTATATCTAAGGTAAAGTAGGCCATATGTACTAGGCCTATGTATTTTAAGATTGTAACCCATTATAAAGAAACAGCATTCCATAATAAAAATTAAATACCATATGCCTACACTGATATTTCAAGAAGTTATCTTTAATCCAAAAGAGTTATTCTGTAAATAAATTGAAAAGGGCACAGGGTATACTCTGTGTAGGCTTGTTCTATTTTTTGGTGACAAATTCGCCTCAAAAAGCTCTAAGATGGATTTAGCTTAACGTTAATAATATAACGTTATGTCATATTATTGTATTATAAAATAGTCCGAAACAACAAAGGGATGATAACTGTATTTGAATTTTGCCTCATGCTAAACATTATATTGAATTATATCTGTGTTAAATATTTCGGACGTCCTTAACTGAAGAAGGCTACTACGGTATACGTCAGTTAATTTTTACATCAATATGTCCACAAATATTCTAAAGGTGGTATGATATAGAAGGTATTTAGGGACCAATGTAGTACTCATATTTTTGGGTGACAAAATTGTATGACATCCTGAACCTGGTCTTTAAAAATATTACATACCGATTCAATTACTTATAGAATTTAGCTCTATATTGCAGGTTGATGCAAACCTTATAGAAGGTAATAAAAGAGATGCTGTTTTAAATGGGAAGTTCTATTTTAGAAAAGATGTACGTACATGTAAGTCTATTTACCTTTCGTTATATTATACAGTATATAGAAACACATAATGTAAAGTGAATAATTTGGTATCTTTAAATGGCTGATTTTTTTTCTTACAGGTTCTAAGGATTGTAAAAGTAAGAGCGCTGATGAGTATGCATTAATGGATATTAACACAATTATTAATGGCGGTCCTTTAGATGGCGAAGCAGACGTCCCTGGTATTATACCTCTCATAAATCAGTACCTTCAATCAGTCAGTATCGATGTGGACACAAGATATACTATATTAGCTTACCTCAATCTGATATCAGACAGAGCTGCTGGTAAGTTACAGTATACTATTATTATACTGGTTGAGACTTAAAAATCTCTAAGAAAAAATCAAATAGAGAATTAAGACTACAATATTTTTCACTCTTACAAATTTTCAATCTATGATGCAACAATCCTCTTCATAATATTTTTATTTTTTTGCTACTACGTCATGGATTAGTCAAACATATTCTATTCTTCCGTCAGCAATTTGACTTTTTAATAACAAATTTGTCAGACAATTCTGCATTTGAAATAATTCACTATTAAATTTGAATTTAATTTCATTTGAATTCCATTTAAATTTAAATTTTTATTTTTTACATGCTATCAATTACAAAATTTGGGCCTTTTTTAATTGCTATTTGATAATATATTAAATTCAATTTTATATTTTATACTTTAGTGATGACATTATTGCAATAAAAATACATTTATAAATAATAGCACCTGCGTGAGAACGCCCGATCGGTTAGTGCTAACCGTTAGCGGTATCCGGATACGCTATCGGTTAGCAAGTTGAGCGCGTTTCTATCATCAACCAATCACACGTACGTAGGCGTTTACAATTTCCAGTTTATTATTGGCCAGTGATTCGATCATCATATTGTGATTCGATCATCATCTAACGGTTAGCAGGATCCGGATCCTGCTAACCGTTAGCTGCCGTGTGAGAACATAGCCTGAGTGATTGTTCATTGTATTGGTAAAATGTGTTGCCTTCGATTGGATTCTATGTCTTTAAAGCGGCTAGTAGGAACAGAATTCGATTTTTTCACTTTCATATTTCTTTTTATATACTGTATATATTTCCATCTTTCAGGTAAACTGAAAACAACTGCTCGCTGGATGAGAGATTATGTGAGGCAGCATCCTGACTATAAACACGATTCAGTTATCACGGACAAGATTAATTATGACCTATTGACCTTATGTAATGAAATCTCAAAAGGTGTGCACCATCCTGAAGGGTTGCTTCACAAAGTGTCATCGCGTACGAAAGTTGATCTTCCATCATCTCTGAAGAAACAGGTTGACCAGGAGAATGCTACTATACTCAAGCATGAGATGGCAATGAGATCAAAGTTTTGGCCAGAATTAAATAATGATAATAATGTAGAAGCTAATTAATGAGCTAGTTAAGGAGAACTTAAATCGATAAAAGTATCTTTCGTATGACCTATACATTATGTGTTATTGATGTCAAATCTTGTGTGTGTTATTGAAAATTGTTTGAAATATTGACTTAACTGTGTTGAATTTCTGAATTGAATAAATGAGAACTTAAATTAAATTGCTAGATGTATCTTTCGTAGGACCTAGGACCTTTTGCAGGTTATTATATTAATGATATCAAATCCTGAGTATGTGTTGAAATTCTAAATGCAATAAATTGATTGTATCACGTTATACTTCATTTCTGTCTTTGGTTGAGTCGTCAGTGATGCTACCGGTTCACTCCTCTTGAATTCTACAATTGCATTACATTTTCCTTCTCTCACAATACCTCTTACCAAATATTTATCATTCACTCTTTCCTCGTCAATGGTGATGATGCACACCGTACTCCACTGATAACATGCAGCCTTTTTCGAATCCGCCTCCCTGAATAAACGCACCCCCTCCCCCATCTAAGTGAGTGTAAACAGATCTAATGGAAGCAACATCATTCTCAACACATTCTATTAATGTTGTATTTCCTAACCTGGTTGTGATCAATAAGTCTTTATGAACACGCAATAACACATTCTGATGTTAACTATGTGTTCCTCATTTACAGTGAAATTAATGGGCGTCTATTTGACTACAGTATACACACACAAAAAAATGGAACTCCTCCCTCGAATAAACACCCCTAAACAACCCTTTTCAACATGAAACACCCTGGGGTGTTTATTCGAATAAATACAAAATTATAAACGTGTGCAGTTCGTAAAGTAACAATAAACGAATGTCTTCATCTGAATCTGATCTTAATCTTTATCTATGCAAGGTGGTGTAAACGCCACCATATTACTCCTCCTGTAGCTGAATATGTTCCTATTTTTCAAAATAAATCAAAGAGCATTCAAACTTACTAACGACAACTATAGAGTGTAGTGATTCTAAATGCGGTAGTGTCAATGTAGCATTTTTTACGCCCACCATACACGGCCTGCGTTTTCTTCAAAATTCAGCAAATGGACGGAATATAATGCAATCACCCATCATGCACGGCCTGCATGTTTTTCGTATACAGGCACAGGGTGGAGGTATGCACTCCATGGATTGGAGCGACAGCTCTAGTATTGTTCTTGTATACATCTTTGAATGTAAAATAATAAGTACTTGTTTCATTCTAGATACAACAAATACAACATGGAGGAATTAAGCTGTCATTTTTTTATCAGTTTGTAAAACACAACAAACACAACATGGATAATTAGTTTGACTTGTGCGTCATTCCATTTATTTTTTCCATCATGAACACAAGAATATCAAAAACCAAACAAAAAACATTTAACATTATGTTCCACCCTCACCCCATATTTCAGTATTACATTGATTAAAATCAATTATCCATTATAAGCTCTGTTCAAACTTCCACATTTTATGTGACCAATAAATGTGATATGCCCATATTTGGGTATAATATGACATCATCATGCCCACATATGGGCACAATTACACAAATCTGTCTCAGTCATAATTGTAGAGCTATTATTATGTCATTTAACATATTCTAGCTTTACCAATTCTTTATTAGCAATATTTAGTATGAATGGACTTTTTCGCGAAGCCCGCCCCTTGGAACTTGTTGCTACTCACAGCACATGACGGTCGGCCGACGGTCAGACGATGCGATTACATGGAGAATGCCACTAGAACGTTTTTAATGACAATCTGTTCAGACTGCTTCCAACAATCAGAAGACGGCCAAAGTTTTTTTACACAATTTATGCATACATAAACATTTGTGGAACAAACGTTGTTTTTTTGGACACATGCATATTCCTGGCTCTGTTCTGATTGGTCGGAAGTTTGGCACTCTAGGAAAGTCCATTCATATACCATTATACAAATAAGTTTACGAAAAAAGGTTTATAAACACTAAGAGGCTACAAAGTCAAGTTTTTCATTATTCAATTACTCCATTCTAGGCCAAGGTTCTCAGCTACAAATGACAAAATGTCAGCATACTCTTGAATCTACAGGTAAAGGAATAACAAAAATACACACATTAATATGCAGTAACATACAAATGATTAGAGCATAGAAATGATTGAATTTAGGAAATGTGTACCCTGATTTTACACTGAATAATGATAAAAATTATTAAACAATTCCAGTAACTGGAAGTGTTTCTATAATTTTTCACTGTAAAAGTACCAGTAAATATTTTTTTTAAACACTAATTGCTATGTTTAAGTTGATAATTTTTATGAGCAAGCTAATTTTTAATATGATTAGAAAAAGTTTCTTAATCAGATAAAAGAAAAACTACTTACGATTTTAGCTGTAGGTTTACCAGCCCCATGGCCAGCCTCTGTGTCTATTCGGATAAGCAGTGGCTTGGTCTGCTTTTTGACATTTCTCATCGTCTCTTGTAACTCGGCTATAAACTTTAAAGAATGCAGAGGTGAGACACGGTCATCATGGTCAGCTGTTAATAGCAGCATACTTGGGTACTGTACATCATCATTTTCAGGTTCACGGATGTTGTGCAAAGGAGAGTACCTAGCAAATGAAAAAAGTAATAATGGTCTCATAATGGGCTTCAATAATAATCTAATTCAACAACTTTATTCAACAATGGACTACACACATTGCAACAGTTGTATAGAGGCAAAAAAAGAATATAAAAGCCATTGTTAGGATCACAATCAGAAGGCAAGCCTGGTTCTCATAGTGACCCTTGAATAATAATAATAATAATTAATAATAATAATAATAATAATAATAATAATAATAATAATAATAATAATAATAATAATAAATGATAATAGTAATACTTAATTTTGGTATCGGAAAATAATGTAACTTCCAAGCATTTTTTAAATACTGGTAAACTAGTAAATTTGTTAATTTTGTAACATAGATCATTCCATAACCTTGGACCTGCATCAGTAATAACACTGACAATTAAGTCGAAAAGAAGGTACTGTATATATAGGATTTCTCAAGTTGTAAGAGTTGGGCTTTCTATTCTCATAGTAATTCAACATAACAAGCATGGATACTGGAAGTGTCTTATGGATAAACCTATATATAAAAGTTGCCATTTTGTATTTTATGAAGATTGTATATTGAGTATATTAAGTTTTTAAAAAGAGATGGTTTTCTATAATGAAAATGAGTAATTATTCTGGCAGCACGTTTCTGCAATATATGTAGCTTTTCTGGATTTGTATGGCTTCTTTAGTATAGACATAAAAAAAAAAACACTATTTTGATCAGAAACACCCATTAGCCTGGGTTTGAGAATAACATTACAATTTACTTACTTTATAAGCCAGTCAAACTCATCCTTTTTATCTGAGCAACCAAAGTCTGTGGTCCATGCATGTCCAATTGTGAATTTGTGAAACTTCAACATGTCTAGAACTCTGAAAAAAATGAAAATTATTTAATTAAATTTGAACAATTTATTATGATGGTGGTGTAATCTGTTGTATATATTGTATTTATTTAAATTAAGGCTCTGAGTCATGTATTGTTGAGAAAGGTTTTTATGGGGGCATTTATTCGAGGGATGTATATATTTTTTCGGGTGTAAAATGGATATACTCAAACAAACGCCCCTTGATATCACTGTAAATGTGGCACTACAACACATAATTACCACCAAAATTTGTTAATGCATGATCATAAAGACTTATTGATCCCAACCAGGTACGAACATTAATAGAATGCATTGAGAATGTGTTGCTTTCATTTGTTTTGTTTACTATCATTTGGGGGGGTGTTTATTTAAAGAAAATAAAATGCCCGGGTGTTTATTCGAGGGAGGCGGTTATTACAAATGAGGCTCTGGGGGTGTTTATTAAAATAAATACGGTATATATATTGAATTCTCATTGAGCTAATGACTACTATTTCTCCTAATTGTGATAATACACACATTGTAACCAGTAGTTTGGCTGTTAGCTTGGGAAAGTCCCCACACCTCCTGTAGTGAAGTAACTTACCCTACTTGAGCCACAACACACCCAAACAAGTTTGGTTGTTGGTTGGCACAGGCTGCTACAAGAAGTCCACCATTTGATCCTCCATTAATGGTTATCCTTAACAAAGAAAAGAACTAAATTAGTTTTAAGAAATGGACAAGAAATGTCTGCCTTAACATACGCATCAATGCCGAGAAGCCCATCACTTAGTAGTCATGCTATGCATTTCTCATGTGTCCTTGAGCAAGACACTTTATCTGCATTGCTTCTCTCTGCCCAGGAGTATAAATGGGTACCTGGTGGGGCCTGCTCCTGCGCTGATTACCAGCAGCAACACTTAGCATGTGGACCCAATGACCAGTGTGAGTGGTGTCTAACCACATTTGAGGCAAATTCCATTACAAAATGAATGACAATTTATTGTTTGAGCTCTATCAACAAAACAAATTTATGTATAGACAATAAATATTTCTGTATTCTGTATAAAAATCACAATAAAAATACAACAATAAAACAATACTCCTTTACTTACTTTGCAGCAGAAGTGTATTTGTTTTCTATAAGAAATCTAGCAGCATACTGGAAGTCATCAAAGCAGTTCTGTTTATTACCAAGACAACCTCCCTTGTGCCAATTTTCACCATACTCTCTACAAAAAAGTAAAAATATTGTCCGTTAATAATAATTTACAAATTTTTGTATTCAGCCCCACAGTCTAATATTGAACTAATTTTCAAATCATATATAAGTGGTTCCAGTTACTGTCTATCCTTATGATTAAACAATGATAACAGCTTAGCTCAGTTGGCTAAACAAGTTGTAGCCACGGTATGTACGCTAAACTGTGGAGATCACTTGGTCCCCAGTTCAATCCCCATCATTTGTGTCATCGATTGTGTCTATTCAAGCTAAACATACTAACCCTCCACCACGAATATTTGGTATAGCCAAGATGCCACCAAATGACCGGATGAAGACAAGTCTGGAGACGCTAAAGCCAGGAGTGATTGAGATGTTGAATCCGCCGTAGCCATACAACCATACAGGGTGCGTTCCATCCAGTTCGATACCCTAAAATAAATCAAAAACAAGTAGTAAAACTTTTAGATGTAACTAAAAATAGATCCAACTAGAAATCCAAAATTTTTCTACGCATTTTTCACTTACGTGTAGTGAGTGAGATACGTGTGTCGTCCACACGGTTAGTGGATAGCAACCGGTGTATGACGTCATAAATGATGACGTATACGTCCCCCTAACTGTATGCATTCGCATAAAAAATCCTCCCTAATACCTGCCTTTTAACTAATCAAACGCCTGGAATCTATGTACTGTATTTGGTATATAACACAAGATACATAATGATTCCTATATGTGGAAGCGAACACAGCTGCCACCAGTTTGAACAAACTGTGCTATGCTGCCTACATATATCAACACACAGGGAATCATACCTTTTTATGAACAATGAACATTGGGACCTTAGTAGAGTCTTTGCTGGAGTAGAACACTTGTGAGGTTTGGTATAGCGCTGGGTCAAACCCTTTCACACTTATCTCCCTGAACACCACTGGATCCAGCTCATCCTTGGTTAGGTCACAGTGGTATATAATACCAGAAGTTAAGAAAGATGTAAACTGGTAGAAGATCTAACAGACAAGTAAATAATAATTTTAAATGCTTTAGCTGCACTCTCTGGACACAGTAACATAACAGAAAAACAATATAATAAGAATAATAAAGAGTCAATGATGCTCTATACTGTATATTAAATTTTAATATGAAACTAGAGAGTAATGATTTTTATTCTGGAGGGAAACTCTGAAAACATGAACCCAGGAACCTAATATTTAGTCCACTACATGAACATATCTTTTGCATAGCATCTATTAAAGAAGACAAATACACAAAGTAATGCTAATTATGGTCTTCCGTTTCTACATTGCATATTATACAAATATTTACTGGGTTGAGGGGCATAATTTAAAATGTAGCCTAAAGTGAACTGGAGGGTCCTGAAATGAAGTCAAGGGACATAATACAGCCTCCAGACCACCAAGTGCTATATTTTGAACTATGACCTGATTAAAACCCAGTAAATACTTATATTGTAGGAATTAGAGGGAACGGCTGGAACTATTGCCCAACATTTAACCAGCTGGTTTCAATATAATTTAAATTATAGCATATATATGCTCTATTGTGTATTTTATATAATTCTGATGACCACGGTTGCTTGTAACAATAAACATTTTCCAGTTTTGAATGTGAACACCTTTTTTTTTTTAAATAAATGCTATGGCTTCATAATCAGAAAATGATGTTGGTAAAATCGCTTTTGTTATTTTACTGTACCTCTGTGTCTTTCTTCCTGCCAGAAAATCCAGTAACAGAACCTACATCAAGAGGGAATCTCATTAAAAATTCTCCATTTTTTAAGGAATGTAGTTGTAATACACTCTGAAAATGAAAGAAAAGTATATGTATATTACTACTATTATCATCACCATCACAGTACTATCACCATCACTATTACCATTACTATAATCATCACTGAAACGTCTCTCGGATAAGAAAGTATAATACATAATCCAAGTAGATATGCATGCAATCGTTTTTGGATTCAATATTTCAACATTAATTATGTCATCATCAGGAATCATCACTATTAACAAATCACAATTGAGAAACATCCTGACAATATTGGATCAAAAGAGAATATTCTGTGGAATTTGAATTAAAACTTGTAAACCATGAACAAAATATAAAGTCTCTAAGCTGCAGCAGCATCCATATGTTTACATTTTAGGAGAAATGACAATTGAAAATTTTACCTTCACATCATGTAAATATCCAAGAACCATCTTGTCGCTATATACGCAGGAGGCCCATTCTAGTACATCAATGGAAGACTCTGCTACAAGGTCTTTCCAATTAACCTGATCAAGTAGAAATAGTATTAATTATAATAGTGTCCAGACTATCAAATTCTATGACATCACATCATATGACCATATATAGGCACATCATGACTATATATGGGCATAGAACAGTTTCATCATCAAAGAAAAGCTAATAGTGTGGACAGACATTTAACAAAGCCCAAGTGCTTTACAATTAAGGTCTTGTATTAACCAGAGTCCTGTAAAATAGATTGCTAAATTGGTTGTAAAAATACTAGTGGTGGAAAATAATTAGAAGTTGGTGCAGCATTTGTTTTTCACCACCCACAAGTGGGTGGGTATCTCATAGGTAAAAGCTCTAATACAGCTAGTAATTCAGGGGTAGATTTAGCACCCCCCACCCCACCTTCAGAGGTTATTTCCGGGCATCTATAAAACAAAAATTCCCAGACAGCATGCCGACGACCCCCTAGGGTAGTGTTATCTCTCAATCAGCCTACCACCCACTTTCGGACATCTCTGGATTAACCCCTGATGTTTAAAGTTGTTTGTGATACAACGACTGAGGTAATAATGATAATAAGTGTATAGAAACTTGGCATAGTAATTACGACAGGATAACAGAACAAACAGAATATACCTTGTCAGGATTTTGTACATCAATATTGATGAGTTTATATCGAGGTGCATTCAGATTGGTTTTGAAGGTGAATGTACTTTCAACATTACTTATATATTCATACTCTGCTTCAAAAGTATCCACTAGCTTTACCCATGGTAACAGACCTAGCAACATAGAATAGACACAAATGATTAAAAGACTTGGCAACCAAGAACAAGTGCAAATTATGAAAATCATACACAAGATTGTTAACCTGGGCAAACACTGCATCGTTAGTCATAAGGTGGCGCGATATCATGGAGAACCCACACAAAAAGGCACATGCAATGGACCACTTTTAATGGCCAAGTCCATTTTAATTCTTTACTATCTTATTGCCTTTTTAACTATGTGGTAGCAGGAATACTGGCTTTGTACTTATACAATACGTATTGAAAGAAAAACATTAAACAAGATTCACTAAATTCAGAACCTGAATCAATACTTTTGTCATCATGAAAATATCATTTGAGAAAATAATGTTTCTATTACCTTCAATTTTGAATTCAAGTTTATTTAGATCACAATAATAAAGTCTATTAACTGGGTCACATCCTTCACTGATAGACAGGACAACATAAAGGCCGTCATCGCTCACTTCAGCTCCCCTGCAAAATAAGATATGTGTTGATGGTCTAAAGAGAAAGTCAGCATGAAGAGTTTAGCGCAAGACATGCTGCTTACAAACAACTAGAAATGCTGTTTTTACGCTGCGCATTAATTAACACATATCCTCATCACGGTGTGATTTCTCTCAGAGAATTGATAAGTAGGAGTTTGAAACCAATCAACTTATCGTGGTGAACAATTTACTACAACAGCGACAACAACATGAATGAATTTCAACTAAATTAGTTATTATATGGTGGTATTTGGAGTAAATTTCCTGATTAGTGAAATAAAATGCAAATGTGCAACTGACATATTCACACACATACAAAAAACAATAAGCTGTCATTCTATTACCTTCTTGCATTCTGCCAAGTTTGAAACCTATCGGACTTACAAAATTTTAGTTATCGTGGTAACAAAATTTACCACCAACAATGATGATGACAAAGACGACAACATTAATAAGAACGAAGTTCAAAGCAATAGCCTCTCTAAATCTTTGCTCTAATGATGATTTATTTAACTTTTAAAAAATGTTACAAACCCCATCCACTTCGGGTTTTCAGGGAATTCAGCACACAGAATGTCTTCTGACTGTGGTGTGCCCAGTACATGGTACTTAAGCTTCTGGTGGATGTTTGATGTAGTTTCCGTTCCATCTGATTTACCTTCTTGAAGAGGATAGCACTGCAAAAAAATTAATCAAAGGACATAACCGTCGTAATCTGAATAAACACTCAAAATTCAATCAAAATGTTCAATTGCTTATGGATTGCACTTATTCGGTTTGAACACCAAGGAAGAAGACTTATTTCCAGTGGGGTTCTTCTAGAAGCGATTAGGCAGTACACTGGCAGACAATCCCCTACTCTTTTCCAAAGAGTGTACTGCATACATGCACATGGACCACACTGCACACAGGAGCAATGGCTTAAACATCTCATCTGAAAGTTGGTACACTATTGAAACTTGCATTTCAGCCCTAAAGCAGAAACACACGGAGAGCAGCGATGGGAATTAAACTTGCGAACCCAGATTTTCACAGTCCAGCGCACACACAGTGGCTACAACCAGTTTAACATACTGACCTAATCTGCCCTTTGTGCTAAAGATAATAGGAAAGGTACAATTCATCATGACCATATACTGTATAGGCCCATCATGACAAAAGCCTGGTTCTCACAAGAGTTCTAGTATCCGGATTGGGATAGCACCTGTGCGAGAATGCCTGATCGGTTAGCGCTAACCGTTAGCAGTATCCGGATACCGCTAACGATTAGCAAGCGCTATCGGTTAGCACGTTAAGTGCGTTTCTATCATTAACCAATCACACGTACGCGTTTACAATTTCCAGTTTCTTATTGGCCAGTGATTCGATCATCATATTCTTGGTATCCGGATCAGGATTTTCTCGTATGGACGCATGGCAGCTAACGGTTAGCAGGATCCGGATCCTGCTAACCGTTAGCAGCCGTGTGAGAACATAGCCTATATATGAGCATACAACAGTTTTTTGTCGAAGAAAATTTGATAGCGTGGACAGAGCATAAGATAATAGGAAGCTTTTGATTTCGCTAGAACCAAATCACTCATGCGTGACCGTACATACTCTGCATGCATAGATTTGGCCAAATTGCGTCCTACACTCCACGCGACGAGGAGAACTCAACGTTCTTGCATGCGCAGATGACTATTAATGACGTCATTACATTCCATGTCTTACCGTTGTCATGCTTAACAACAGATCAGGCATCAGACTTCTGCCTTCAAGATCATATTTCATTGTTGTAGATATAGAAACTCATTTGTGCGAAATTTATGCATTCATTCTAATTTTTTAATTGAAAGCTAGAGCCATGTTAAGCCCTGTCCAAAACTTCCAAATTTAATTTGACAACAACAAGTGACATGCCGAAATAATAACTAATATTGTCATGATGAAATCACATTATGACCATATAGGCACATCTTGACTAGGCCATACAACATTTTACAACGTACAAAGAAGATTTGATAATCTGGACACAGCTTTATTCTGGCATTTAAAATAAAAATTTCGGCAGCATTTTATAGGCTAACTAGAATTATTTACAGTATTACACAAGCTTTTGCCAGCAGTATATGGTAGCTTTATCAGATAAACAAAGTTATCCTTAATTATTGAATTGAGCATTTAAATTACATAGAAAATTTCTTACATTATAGAAGAGTCCTTTCCCATCATGGGTCCACGACATACAGCTAAACTTTACACGTTCCAATACATCAGGAAGGTCCTTGATCTCAGAAACTTTCATGAACTAACAAAGAAAAACAGAACAATTATTGAAAAATAACACATCTGCTAATAGACAAAATTAATAATATTCACAAGGTGTTAAAAGTTGTGTATTATCATAATTGGATTACACTTCAAAGTTTAACTATAGTCCTGAATTGCTTTTGAGAATACTGGCCACAAAAATAGATAAGCCTGTTTCACATCAATATTAAATCTAGTTACTTGAATTATTACACAGTCCAGTAATTTCCGTAAGCTAAGGATAAGCTGTGCAACTGCAGAGTAGAAATGACTGGAGGAAAGATATCATGGTGAACAGTCCAACCCATGTTAGCATGGATTAATTTAAGACTTTAAATTGATAATGTTGATGATGATTCTAAAAACCGAAAGGTCCACTGATTAATCTCAGATAAGAAAGTATAATACATACTCCAAGTATTGAAATACACGCCATCGTGTTGGGATTCAATATTTCGACATTAATTATGTCGTCATCATCAGATGATGACATAATTAATGTCGAAATATTGAATCCCATCACGATGGTGTGTATTTCAATACTTGGAGTATGTATTATACTTAATAGTCTTTCTTATTACTGGATTTATTTATGTTTAGATTACACACATTTTTTATTTAAATTTTGATGTTGGTAGTCTATATACGTGAGATACTTACCTGTATAAACTGACAAATTGCCTATGTTCCTGAAACAGACCTGGTCCACACTGTTCTATTTTATTCAAAGAAGGGGTGTTGAATTTTACTAAAATGTCGAAATTTTGATTTTAATGTTTTTAAATAACGTGATACATATATTTTATAAATGTATATTTTTTAAGTGAAGTTTCTTACTAAAAGAATGTGATCTGCACATATTTTTCTCATACACCTAAACTTTAAATGCTGTTATCTCTGGATCTACTTATCCTAGAGAAGCCATTCAAAGACCAAATTAAAGCTTATAATGTGATATACTGTACCTAAATATAATATTCAATTTTTGCTTTTTTAACCATGAGACTCATTTTGTGGAGAGACCACCCACATTATTTATTTATTTGTTCTTTATACTGGGTTTCCTCTTCAGTAACAAATTACTGATTTCCCAGAGGGCAGATCTGAATCTTGATATAAGTTTGCTGTGAACCACGCAATAAAGTGCCCTGCTTAAGGACACACATGAATAGCCAGCGTTTGATATGAACTTTTACCTTGATAGTGACCCAATCTGATCCACTGGCACTCAGCCCATATGCAAAGTATTCACCATCCTCACTGAAAGCGTAGCCGCTTATTGCCATCGTTCCACCTTCGGAAAGTTTATTCGGATCAAGGAATACTTTTGCTTCAGCAGTGATCGAGTCCTGAACATACATTACACTACACCAAGAATAAAAAAAATGTTAGAAATATACAAGAGCAGCAGCTCACCGGTCCACGCGTTCCTCCACGCCTAAATACGGTACAGACGCAATTTATTATATTGGGATTTTTGGAAGACATAATATAATAGAAATTTTTAAATAAAAAAAATATTTTTATTTATACAAAAATAAAATATCTTAAAATTGAAAAAAAAGAGTAATATAATTGAAAAAAAAAAGAATACCAAGATGCGATTAGAACTCACAACCATAAGTTCTTTAGCCGACCGCGCCATCCATGCAACGACCCCTATTTCTGGTAATGGCAGTAATGTACTGTTCTTGCTGAAACCCCTGTTTTGTTTTGTAGGTGTAGGGGGAAACCCTGGAATCCAACTTAAAAAAAGGCGATGAACCTTTGTTGGAAATCACCTCTAGTTTATGTGTACAAAATTTACCGCATGTCCGTTTAAAACTGGTGACGCTGGATGCTTTTAAATTTCTGGTAAGAAACATTGAGACTCTGGGGTCAGCGCCTTGCGTGGACAAAATAATGTACAAGAAAACAAAGGCTTATATCTGCATAAAAAAAATTAGTATCACCCTCCATTTAAGACCACTTTTGGGTCAAGGATTTCCATGGTCTTTAGCAGCTTTAGTCTCTAATTAGAATAATACAGATAAAAGAAATATGTTAATTTAAGAGATAAGCTTTATTAGTCTATTCACATATTAAAATACTGTACATACAGAAATGTTCCTTGAATCTGGCATAAACACACCAACACCAACAAACATCAAATTACAAAAAAAGCAAAGAAATTGTAACGCAACTACTCATTACATAATTTAAATATTATTATATATAAAATATTTTAAATATTAAATATTAATTAAAATTATAGTTATAATTACGAAAAATTTCATTTACAACAAATTGAATAGAATTCAATATTAAAAATATCAATTGTAGTTCAAATATATATCAAAAATAGTAGCAGTAGTGGTAGTTGATTGGAGGTGTTTTTTTGAATTGGAGTGGGTCTTAAATTAGACCTTAGTGTATAATATTGAAATGCTAGTGATTAGTGCGTACCTTTGATTCTGGAGGCCAGTGTTCAT
>NW_022702862.1:284112-289113 GCF_011630105.1 Anneissia japonica | reverse complement strand
CCCATTACTCGCGAGGGTATGCGTACTCGTTCGACAACTGTAGGCCTCTTTTTTGTCCCTAAACCTAAATTACAGTATTTTAAAATGTCATTTTATTACAGAGCCACCTCCTTTCTTAACACTCTTCCTTTTAAATGCAATATATCTCATTCTAATTTTAAAACCAAGTTAAAATTATATCTCAGAGAAAAGCAATAAAATTCAGATTTTAACCATCACCTTGTAATTTTATAATGAATTTTAAAGTTTAATGTATTTTTAATGAATGTTACAATGTTTATCCAATATTTTATTTATTATATTGTTTTTAAACTTTGCCGTAATGAAGCTTTTACTTACTTGGATTCTTAATGTATTGTATATATTTTTATGTATTGTTTTTCTTTCGAGGGCCTCTTCAAGTCAGCTGTACTACTGTAGTGCAGCTGTTAGAGCTACCCTCGTGAAATAAAGTTGA
This sequence comes from Anneissia japonica, assembly GCF_011630105.1. Lineage (NCBI taxonomy): Eukaryota > Metazoa > Echinodermata > Crinoidea > Comatulida > Comatulidae > Anneissia > Anneissia japonica. The sequence goes on along the minus strand of NW_022702862.1, from coordinate 288,656 downwards.
AATAAAATAAAATAAAAAAACCAATCACACGTACGCGTTTACAATTTCCAGTTTCTTATTGGCCAGTGATGCTAACGGTTAGCAGGATCCGGATCCTGCTAACCGTTAGCAGCCGTGTGAGAACATAGCCTATATATGAGCATACAACCGTTTTTTGTCGAAGAAAATTTGATAGCGTGGACAGAGCATAAGATAATAGGAAGCTTTTTATTTCGCTAGAACCAAATCACTCATGCGTGACCGTACGTACTCTGCATGCATAGATTTGGCCAAATTGCGTCCTACACTCCACGCAACGAGGAGAACTCAACATTTTTGCATGCGCAGATGACTATTAGTGACGTCATTACATTCCTTGTCATGCTTAACAACAGATCAGGCATCAGACTTCTGCCTTCAAGATCATATTTCATTGTTGTAGATATAGAAACTCATTTGTGCGAAATTTATGCATTCATTCTAATTTTTTAATTGAAAGCTAGAGCCATGTTAAGCCCTGTCCAAAACTTCCAAATTTAATTGGACAACAAGTGACATGCCTAAATAATAACTAATATTGTCATGATGAAATCACATTATGACCATATAGGCACATCTTGACTAGGGCATACAACATTTTACAACGTACAAAGAAGATTTGATAATCTGGACACAGCTTTATTCTGGAATTTAAAATAAAAATTTCGGCAGCATTTTATAGGCTAACTAGAATTATTTACGGTATTACACAAGCTTTTGGCAGCAGTATATGGTAGCTTTATCAGATAAACAAAGTTATCCTTAATTATTGAATTGAGCATTTAAATTACATAGAAAATTTCTTACATTATAGAAGAGTCCTTTCCCATCATGGGTCCAAGACATACAACTGAACTTTACACGTTCCAATACATCAGGAAGGTCCTTGATCTCAGAAACTTTCATGAACTAACAAAGAAAAACAGAACAAATATTGAAAAATAACACATCTGCTAATAGACAAAATTAATAATATTCACAAGGTGTTAAAAGTTGTGTATTATCATAATTGGATTACACTTCAAAGTTTAACTATAGTCCTGAATTGGAAGTTAGTCCGCTTTTGAGAATACTGGCCACAAAAATAGATAAGCCTGTTTCACATCAATATTAAATCTAGTTACTTGAATTATTACACAGTCCAGTAATTTCCGTAAGCTAAGGATAAGCTGTGCAACTGCACAGAGTAGAAATGACTGGAGGAAAGATATCATGGTGAACAGTCCAACCCATGCTAGCATGGATTAATTTAAGACTTTAAATTGATAATGTTGATGATGATTCTAAAAACCGAAAGGTCCACTGATTAATCTTAGATAAGAAAGTATAATACATACTCCAAGTATTGAAATACACGCCATCGTGTTGGGATTCAATATTTCTACATTAATTATGTCATTAATTAATGTCGAAATATCGACATTAATTATGTCATCATCATCCTGATGATGACATAATTAATGTCGAAATATTGAATTGATGACATAATTAATGTCGAAATATTGAATCCCAACACGATGGCGTGTATTTCAATACTTGGAGTATGTATTATACTTTCTTATGATGATTCTAGTTTACTGGATTTATTTATGTTTAGATTACACAAATTTTTTATTTAAATTTTGATGTTGGTAGTCTGAAGTGAGATACTTACCTGTATAAACTGACAAATTGCCTATGTTCCTGAAACAGACCTGGTCCAGACTGTTCTATTTTATTCTAAGAAGGGGTGTTGAATTTTACGAAATGTCGAAATTTTGATTTTAATGTTTTTAAATAACGTGATACATATATTTTATGAATGTATATTTTTTAAGTGAAGTTTCTTACTAAAAGAATGTGATCTGCGTATATTCTGTAATTCTAGTCCTATTATTAGTACAGGTTAGCTTATCTTTGAAGCCGATTTTCTCATACACCTAAACTTTAAATGCTGTTATCTCTGGATCTACTTATCCTAGAGAAGCCATTCAAAGACCAAATTAAAGCTTATAATGTGATCTACTGTACCTAAATAATATTCAATTTTGGCTTTTTTAACCATGAGACTCATTTTGTGGAGAGACCACCCACATTATTTATTTATTTGTTCTTTATACTGGGTTTCCTCTTCAGTAACAAATTACTGATTTCCCAGAGGGCCCATTTGAATCTTGACATAAGTTTGCTGTGAACCACGCAATAAAGTGCCCTGCTTAAGGTCACACATTAATAGCCAGCGTTTGATATGAACTTTTACCTTGATAGTGACCCAATCTGATCCACTGGCGCTCAGCCCATATGCAAAGTATTCACCATCCTCACTGAAAGCGTAGCCGCTTATTGCCATTGTTCCACCTTCGGAAAGTTTATTCGGATCAAGGAACACTTTTGCTTCAGCGGTGATCGAGTCCTGAACATACATTACACTACACCAAGAATAAAATAAATATTAGTAATATACAAGAGCAGCAGCTCACCGGTCCATGCGTTCCTCCACGCCTAAATACGGTACGGACGCAAGTTATTATATTGGGCTTTTTGGAAGACATAATATGATAGAAATTTTTAAATAATTAGTATATTTATTTGTACAAACAAAATTATTATTTAGAATTTTTATTTGTACAAAAATAAAATATCTTAAAATTGCAAAAAAAAAGTCATAAAATTGCAAAAAAAAAAAAAGAATACCAAGATGCGATTAGAACTCACAACCTTAAGTTCTTTAGCACATCCTTAACCGACCGTGCCATCCATGCGACGTGCCCCATTACTGGTAATGGCAGTGATGTACAGTCCTTGCTGAAACCCCTGTTTTGTTTTGTAGGTGTAGTGAAACCCTGGGGTCTAACTTAAAAAAAGGTGATGAACCTTTGTTGGAAATCACCTCTAGTTTATGTGTACAAAATTTACCGCATGTTCGTTTAAAACTGGTGACGCTGGATGCTTTTAAATTTCTGGTAACAAACATTGAGACTCTGGGGTCAGCGCTTTGCGTGGACAAAATAATGTACAAGAAAACAAAGGCTTATATCTGCATAAAAAAAATTAGTATCACCCTCCATTTAAGACCACTTTTGGGTCAAGGATTTCCATGGTCTTTAGCAGCTTTAGTCTCTAATTAGAATAATACAGATAAAAGAAATATGTTAATTTAAGAGATAAGCTTTATTAGTCTATTCACATATTAAAATACTGTACATACAGAAATGTTCCTTGAATCTGGCATAAACACACCAACACCAACAAACATCAAATTACAAAAAAGTAACTACTCATTACACAATCTAAATATTATATAAAATATTTTAAATATTAAATATTAATTAAATTATAGTTATAATTACGAAAAATTTCATTTACTACAAATTGAATGGAATTCAATATCAAAAATATCAATTGTAGTTCAAATATATATCAAAAATAGTAGTAGTAGTGGTAGTTGATTGGAGGTGTTTTTTTTAATTGGAGTGGGTCTTAAATTAGACCTTAGTGTATAATATTGAAATGCTAGTGATTAGTGCGTACCTTTGATTCTGGAGGCCAGTGTTCATAAAGTAGAAGTAACGAGAACCCCTCTTGAAGGGACAAGTGTACTTTGCAAAATCCCACATCTCAGTTAACCTGATTAAAGTAAACAAAACATATGAATTTAATAATACAGTACATCACTTTCAATTCTACAATGCATCACAAACCTAAAAAAATCATAACAAATAACTAACTTTATTGCTTCTCTTTTATAAAAGAGGCACAACTGTAAAAGAAGTGCAACAATAACAAAGTAAATAAAAAATTATTTTGATATCTTTATAAATTGGCTATATGGCAATAGAAATATGTGGAAAACTTCATATTGACTAAATTGTTTATTTCTGGAGTACAGTACCTGTAAAAATATAATATGCTTCAAACCTTTGCGCCTTAACCTGATTCACTATGCTTAAGAAAAAGAAATCATAGAGGCCAAATAACATGACACATCTTTACAGATTGTTTATAAAGCAATAGAAATTTGTGGGAAATGTTTGATTTGATCAAATTGTTTACTTCTGGAGTACTGTACCTTATAAATAAATTATGCTTCAAACCTTTGCATCATATTAGTAACCTGCCTACAGTAACTCACTATGCTTTGGAATAAGACATACAGGCCAAAAAATATAGTATTTCTTGTCAATCAAACACATGGTCCAAAATCCGAATCCAAACAAGATAGAAATTAAATCTTAAAAGCATTAAAAGATACATTAAGACCGGAGGGAGCAATAGTGCCTAATTTAAAAATCAATTTTTGCTCCAAGTTTTTTCTAATAGTGTCGGATCCTTGACAGAGAGAAACACCAGTGATCTTGATATCTTCTTTACTGTGGTTATGACTAAAATGAGATGCAATGGGTAAACCAGCTTGCCGGAGACGGATGGATCTAAGATGTTCAGTAAAACGATCTGCCATTCTCCTTTTGGTTTCGCCGATGTATACAAGATTACATTTAATACAGATAATAGCGTATATGAGATTGATGGAAGTGCATGAGAAAGTG
>NW_022702862.1:256262-284062 GCF_011630105.1 Anneissia japonica | reverse complement strand
GTATTACAACGAGGCCTATGGCATGAAACAGTCGATCCTGAACAATCATCAGTAGACCTGAGGGATGAGCTGACGAGACTATTTCTCAAACTCCTATCTTTTCTATATGAACGAAGTGGAGGAGATTGGAAGATCGCACTTATGGTTTCATCTGATAAAAGTATATCGAAATTATTCTTTAAAATGGTGAAGATTTTGGTAGTCGTAGGATGGTAAGTCAGGATGATGTGTATTCGATCAGCGTCAACATGCGTACGGGGTTGTAGAGCTTCATCTTGAGTCATGTGCGCAATACGTTTTAAAGAATTATCAGTTATGTGAGTAGGATATCCTCTATCCTTAAAAAAATGAGATCATTTCTGTAGCTCGTCGTTGAAAATCATCATGATCAGTACATATGCGTTTAAGACGAAGGAGCTGAGAGTAAGGAATAGCATCCTTACACGATGGTGGATGAGAGGATTTATAATTCAGGAACGTATGTGCATCGGTAGATTTGTAGAACACACTGGTCGAGAGGCGATTATCAGAAATAGAGAGTTCAATGTCGAGAAAAGTAACATGTGTGGACGAGATTGCATAGGTAAACTTGATGGCTGGATCCGACAAGCCTCATCCGACTTGCCGAGTTAGTTCTTAAGACTGCATCTTTTTCATTTAATGGCAACTATTACCGACAAATCTCTGGCGTTGGTATGGGAACTCGCATGGGGCCTAGTTTTGCTTGCTTGTTCATGGGCTATTTAGAAGAACAGATATTCGCTCGATACTCTGGAGCTACACCTCATCTTTTTAAAAGGTATATCGACGATGTTGTTGGCGCTACCTCGTGCTCACTTGATGAACTGAATGATTTTATTGATTATGTTTCGAACTTTCATCCAGCCATCAAGTTTACCTATGCGATGCTTCACGTCTTATGTTGCTTTGTCTTACGTCCGTTATATTTGTATATATAGTTTTTTCTTTTTTTATGCTGTACACCTGATGAAGGCCTATGGCCGAAAACGTTTGTGAATTTTCTGTATTAAATTTGGCAAATATATACCTTGTTCCTGAGTTTTATTTGATATATATCTACACTTTGCCAAGCAGCTACTCCATATATATATAATCTTTTTTTCCAAATTTTGAATACACAACAACCAGTATTAATTTGTACCATAAAATGACATATAAATATCAAAAGCAATTTGTACACAGCGGGAATAGAATGTTCTTGCAAAATTTGTAGCATTTTTTGGATGTTACCTTTCATTTAAATTTTGATGATATTTGCATTTTTCAAGGTATGGTAAAGTTATGTCATTTTGAGCTTTAACAAAAGCCTTGGTTTCCTCTGAATCTGGATCCTCCATCCATACATACGGATCGCAAATCTAAAGAGCAAAATATGAAAAGGATTTAAGTAGATTAAAACAATTTAAAAAAGATCATATTCTTGAATAAAACATTTCCTAATCTGAAATACCTTGACAGTTTGCAAAATGTGTCAGTCTGCTTAATATATTATTTAATGCAATATTTCTTAACTATACGACCAAAATGGCAATGATAAGTACCAAAACGGCAACAGACCAAAATGGCAATGTCAACTTCTAAAACGGCATAGACCAAAAGAAGAAGTCGAAGAAGCAAAATCAATGCCAAGACTGAAGCGCCACCAGGCGCGGGCAGCAATTTATAATTTTCTGAATCGTTTTTTTTTTTTTGTTTTGTTATTTTTTACACATCCATGACAAATTATTTCGTTATTTTAAAGTGTTATATATTTATTATTATTTTTTTTTCTTTCCCGTTTTTTACTTTCATGACATAAATTATTTAGCCTCATTATTATCTGTATTTTAAGGTTTTAATTATTTAAATGTTCGCTGGTTTTTTATTGTATATATTATATTGTGTTCCCCAATCTTTCTCACAATTGAATTTGTATGCTGTATTGCTGCTGTTATTATTACTATTATTATTATTATTATTAATGTTATTCTTGTTTTCACGCTTTTTTTCTTTCACGCTTTTTTTACTTTTATGACCTAAATTGTTTAGCCTCATTTTGTCTGTATTTTGAAGTTTTAATTATTCAGATGATTACTGCTTTTATATTGTGATTCCCCCAATCTTTTTAATATTGAATTTGTATGTTATACTATTATTGATATTATTATTATTAATGTTGTTCTTCTTTCGCGTTTTTTTACTTCTATGACAATTTAGCCTCATTTTCACTGTATTTATCGTTGTAAACTTTCATGTTTATAATTGGTTTTATGTAGTGCCACATTGGAATTAAGTTTTACTTCTTAAAGAAAACTTTCATAGACTATCCTTGCATCATCTTTTATTGTAATATTTTTTTGTCCTGCATTGTGCAAATTTTATCTGTGTGGTACAATGTTTTGATGATGACAAATAAACTGTACTGATGATATACCAAAATAAATATTGAATCAGAATGGTCTGATAATTTTATTTGAGTTGTACTTTTTAATGTTGTTATTACTAACAGCAGTTAAAATAAAACCATCAAACCGAGGTATGATACGAGTTAACAGCGCTTTAAAGTTCTTGAATAAGGTGCGAAATCAAGAGGGGTTTTTTAAAGGTAACGCCCATGGAACGTTACTTTCAATAACCTTTAATTTAAAAAAAAGGCGTTTTTTTATTTTATTTAGCCATTTTCCAGTACAGTATGTCATTCTGGAAGTGTTGCTGTTTTGACTTGTTCCTGCCTATAGACAGACAAGTACCACTGAGAAATTCGCTCACAAATGAAGGTTTGAACAAACCATGGGAGGGACAGGTACAGTAGGTCGATGATATCGTCCCAGGCCTTTTAGGCCCGATGTTTCAAGGCCCGATCACAGGCTCCAAACAATTAATTAGTAGTCTAGTAGGCCTACAACTACTAGGCTAGGCCTAGTAAGTAGTAGGCCTAGGCTACTACTAACTGCATTCGAACGAAGCAAAGGAGGGCGCTTAGCCTCCCGGGAAGGGCTAGGCAAGGTAGGGCCTAGGCCTAGCCCCTAGTACTAGGCCTATAATATATATAGCCTAGGGCCTAGAGAAGGTAGTAGGACGCCAGCCTAGGCCTGAGTATAATAATTAATATGCTCACTTTTGTTCCATGATACTCGTCAATTGATCCCTCATTTCGTCGAGGTTGTGGATACTTCATACTCATTTTATCAGCCAGTCTAAAGCTATGCTTAGGCCTAGTACTAGTAGTACAGTAAAACGATCTCAAGCAAGACAGCCTGACTAGTAGTACTGTAGTACAATAGTCTTACAAAAGAGGAACGCATGCAGCGCCCGATTTTTTTTTATTATCGTAGGTAGGTTGAGCAAACATTGATGTACGCCACTTTCTGTAAAAAGCAAAAAGGCATTACTAGCACATGCGCAATCTTACTTCGCTGAACTTTGAACTTTGTTGCAGTTTTTTCACACGTGCCGGTGTTTTTTTATCGTAGGTAAGTTGAGCAAAACATCATTAATTATTTATTAGGGTGTCTGAAGGGATTGCTAGCGCATGCGCAATCTTGTTTGCTGAACGTTCTGTATTATGCTGCAGTCTTCAACTTTAAACAAAGATAAAAACAAGCTTGTGATAACTGCTTTAATGTCTCTTCCTTATCGTGCTTCAAAGCTGGCATAAACGGACACACCGCAGAAAGGTAGACGCTTACACTGCATTGCATGATATTGTCATTTAATCAATTACGAAAACTAAAGTTTAGAAATACCGTACCCTGTAAAATAGGTCAGCACTCGACAACATAAAATCAACTATGCTGACCCTACAACAAATTACTGTATGCAATTGTATTTGCAACTAAAAAAGTGTTACTAAAGCCTCGATAGGCTATACTTGGAGTGCACTGGAATAAAAATACATCACTATCAATTAATTAAAGTTGTTGTGTTTGAAACTTCCTTCATCGCTGATTCACTGAAAGTCGTACACTCGTGCGGGTCCGTTCCGCTTGATTGAGCAGCACAGCAGGATACTGTTTTATAGACTGTTGACCATGGAACTATTTTTGTAATAAATGACTTATCAATGAAAACAATAATGACAATACACTAAATTAATTAAAATTAATAATGACATAATTAGTGATAACAATTTACTCTGGATGCAGCAGTGTTGATAACGATAGTGATGAATAACTCCAAAAGCCTGAAGTTTGATTTAATGATAGTTTAGTTTAATTAATTAGTGTTATGATTTTGTTATTTTCTGATAATTTTAATAATTACGAATTTTGTTATTTGATTGCCGGAATTTTACGACACGGCTTGATATGCCGGCCGGCAAGAAAGATAGAATAAATGATACAGCCAAGCCAGTAAAATCGTTACAGTGTCTTTATTAATCTGCATATCAAAGCTGCTGCTACGTTGAGGCAGTTACACTAAGTATGCCCCTTTATAGGGGCTCCGTAATACTAGGGTTCATATTGTAAATAACTCAACTCAGCGCTTATGGCAATTTTACAGTTTCAGTACGGCACATACGATATTATTACAATTAGGTCATTAGAAGTATAAAAATCGTACCGTGTGTGAATTATATTCAAACTGTATTTCAAAAAAGCACTACCGTACGTCGCTTGAGACAGGTGCTTAGCGTTTTATGTAATCATGCAATTCAATTGCCTTGGTATGAATTATTTCCATTCCTACTGAAGTAAACTTACACACAAGACAAAAGGCAAGTAAAAAGAACAATAACTTGTTTATTACACAAGCTTTTGCCTGACTTCAGCACAAAGCCGAGGTGAAATGTATACAGAATAAACAATTTAAACAGTGATTTACTTTTTTCTTTGGAAGATGTGTTTCAGTACCATGCCAATTAAAATGGATTTTGATAGGTGTCAGAAAAAATGCAGCACTGATAATGTGCGTCGATTTCGTCAATAAGTAATATGTTGCTGATATTTTTCCAAACTGATCTGGCATTTACCAATTCCGAACTTTTATTTTCCCATGTTTTTATGATGATGGTTGATTACTAAGAATTACTGAATGAAAATAATGAATAATGATTATTATGAGGATGATAAATATACTATATAATTAACAAAGATAGATCTCATAATATGCTTATATAACTTCAAGACGTATCTATATCATTTCTAGTAAAAGACTATTAAAAGATGATCATGGCGCAACATGATGTCGAGGTAATACTGTTGGCGACGACGAATGTCTTGGGCTTTTGCTAGGATTTCTTTCACATCTGCTGGGTCTACATGACTAATCATGTTGTTCTCAGGAATGAAGAAATTTGGAACATTATGCCTTTGCAAAAACAGGATAAGAAAATTTTGAAGATCTAGAAACCTTTCACCCAGACTGAATTCTGTCCAGTCGTTTGAAGAAGTTCTCTCACACAGCCAAAACATAGTGGTTTTGATGTGATAGGATGAAAGCACCTTTGGTTCCTATTAAAAAAAAAGACAAGATTAAATTTTAGCAAAATGATTGAAATTAGGTGTTGCCATTTAAAATTTGTACATCAGAATATCTTAGGTTGCGATTTTTTTTATTAGAATTAGGATACTCCAGATATTTTTTGGTAAGAATTACTCTTTTTTTGTATTATTATGTATATGGGAGTGATGTTTTGTTCTACCTGACGTGTTATCTTACTGGATACTCAGTACGTTCCCAAATATTTGCAAAAGAAATCTCGCAAGAGATTCGGGTAACCTACGACCCCCAGATAACTCGGCTGGGGTCTTACACACTAGATCACCAAGCTTGCGTAGTAGGGCAAAACATCACTCCAATGGAATTTCCTGGCGCAAAACTACATTGAAATTATATGCCACGAAATACTAGCATCTAGGTCTTAAACGTCACCACTTCACAACCTGTCCAAAAACCAAGAGAATGGGTACGACTGCAAGGTCACGGACAAGCCACAATGGAAACAGCTGCGTCTTACCCCCTTCCCCCTAGCTAGGGTAGGACATAATATTAATGATAACATTGACATTTTGTGTTTTAAACATTGTCGAACAACAAATACCGGTACATACCTTTAAGTACTTTCTCCATAGTTTTTTGAAAACAATGTAACAAGTTCGTTGATTATCTGTGAATGTGCGTGCTAGAGTGCGTTCAGCCACAGAAAATGACAACCGCCATTCTAAGTCAATTCCACTTCCACCAGGAAAATATTTGGGGACAATATGATAACCGTCCTTTATTATCTTGTCCACGGTGTCTTTTTCAGGCCATTGTCGATTTCTTGATATCCAAGGGTTGGCGAATGTTGGCCAATCGACTCCATGCAATGCAATAGCTACATCAACTGTTTGGTCGAATTCTAGTTCAAAGCCTGTTAATTAGATAATAATGATTATTTATTATGGTACGTGGTAATAGAACTTCTCCATAAAGGGACCAAACTCATCATTAAGATGCACACTAAAGACCGTCATACTCACCATCATCACTGTTTGATTCGTAGCGAACCGAGATAGTCTGCACAGGTCCTTGTTGGACAAGTCTTAGTTGCCCTTTAAATTGATCCCCTTCGTCATCCCTGACTTTAGAAATATGAGATTGTATGGCATGAAGTCGTCCTCTGGTGTACTCTTCTTGGATGGCAAGAAGCTTAGAGCGTGTCAAAAACAGATCACTGCTTCCATCGGCCGATCTTGATCTTGCGCAAACGTGTTTGGTGAAACTTTCACTTACGTAATTTTCCATACTTTCTGGAATACTTATGGACACATAACCAGCATGAAAAGAAGGACGCCAAATGAAGGGAGGACATTCTCCACTTTGCTGACACCTTCCAATATTTTCTAGTTCTGTTATCAGACATTCTTTCTTGAAGTCTCCTTGTTCATTTTCTTTCGCTTCAACTTTATTTGTAATTCCACTTATTGGTTTTTTGAGTATTGCAAAATCTTTGCACATGCTTCTTCGAGAATCTTCAGTTGCCACAGCAAGAGGGATCATAAGATCCATTTCATCCTCTATGTAAGGTGTACCAGGGCCACTCTTATCTGTTATTGCAAAGCCTTCACTCGTACTTCCTGTCCAAACAATCCCACTCATGTCCTGAATGTTATCAAAGCATGGTCTCACTACATCAAATACTTGCTTCCGTCGTTCAGGTAGGCCTAAAGAATAGTGTGTTTCCTTAGAAGGCGAATTAGCTACTTCATGCTTTTTAAACGATCTACCCATCGAAATAACACCGTCTGTAATAAATCGGATTTGGAATTTTGAGATTGGGTCAACGCGCGTATTAGAGTTTCGATGAGTATTGTAGATATTAACACTAATATTTAGCATAGCCCTCACGTCGATTTCATTTAAGTATCCTTTCTTAGAAGCTTGCAGCTGAAGAGCAACCATCTGACTTAGTAGCTTTTCCAAGGACATATACTCGTTATTAAGCGCGGCGTCGGCTGTTGAACATAATTGAAAATGGTAAAATTATAGAATTAGTGCTTTGTACATTTTTCTTATATATCGAAAAGTGATTGTCCCATACTTAATCCTATTTGTATAATCTAATTAATATAGATTATTATATTGTCGTACAAATAAAATAGTCTAAACACACTGGCATTGTCACACAATGTCTATCAACTTATGAAATTATTTTTTCTTCGATATTAAAAGTTTAATGGTATTCTTTGTAGTTTAATCACCTGCTTCTGGGTGTTCCACTTCATATGCTACACGCAACGGCTGAGAAATTGTCACCTCCTCGGTACCAAATGTCCTAAACTTAACTAATTCTGAGAGAAAATATATATAATATTATTAACTTTGGTAAAAATAAGTAATTACTGGCACTTCACATTAGAAATTGAGTTATTTTTAATTAGACTTTTTAGTTGAGTAGGTTTAAACAAAATTTAATATTCCAATTAATAGAAATAAGTTTTATTATTAACAATGATGTTCAAAAACTGCCTTTCCCACATTAGTAAATGGTGAACGCTGTGCATGGAATTATAATAGTACGTGAAAATAATGATTGCTTAATTGATTGATTAGTTGGTTGATTTGTCAGTTAACTGATTGATGGAATGATTTATTTATTCATTAAAGTAATTGATAATTGATTTACCCCTGGGAGGATTTACTGGTAAATCGGCTGGTTGTTCCCCGTGAAAGGTAGTTCCAGCGTCGCCAGTGATTGAAACTTGGACACATCTGCCAGTTGTAGCAACTAAACCATAAACACCTGAGCAACGAAAATCAGTATCCAAAATAACTATTAAAATCGTACATTTGGGGATTTTATTTGGTCTATATTTATTTTCTATTAATTAATCATGTGATGCATAGAAAATGTTTAAAGACAAATCATTTTATCTATGAATTTAAAGGTTATTAATCTGGATAGCAGGAGGCGAGTAGAAATTGAAGGGTCCAATTTGAAATGACCAATAATAATAATTATAATAAGTATGAGCATGTACACTTCCAAATGGGAGACATTTATACTACTAAGTTCTAAAAAATCTGAAAGGTTGGTACAATTAATACACGGTTTCTGAGAAGCAAGAATACGAAAATAGTACATAATTTTTATTATTATTTTTGTTATTTATTTCGGAGGGCAAACCTTTGAGCTTACAATCATATACAATAAGAGACATAAAAAAAGACAGATAAAAGGTTAATTAAAATAGGAAAAACCGACAATAAACAAGTTAGCTATACAATCAAGTCATTACATAATCAAAATTCCACAATGTAAAAAGTATAAGGAAGTCCAGCAATAAAATTCTTTCAATCATAATAAAAATATGACCGTCAAAAAAAAAAAAAATAATGAGATTGTGACATATAAATCAGAATCAGGCCAACAACAATGATGATTAAATTCATTACTTTAAATTTATTAAGATAATTAAAGATTATTAATGTTAATTCATTATTTAAATATATTTGCAAATTAAAAATTAGATTCAAAAGATTGCACTTACTTTAAATATAAAATTAGAAACTATAAAATGAATTCATTATTTAAATATATTTACAAATTAGAAAACAATTTAAAGAAATTCACTTAGAAATCACAAAAATGATAATATAAACGGGAAAAGAAATTAACTGAAATACATTGTCGGCTTCTAAAGCATGAACGGATCTTGTAAGATGTATGTTTATTAAGGCTGGTGGCATCTATTCCATGAGGCAAACTATAATTGAAATTATGCCAATGCATGGGTGTCACATTGGTTTGGGTAAGGGATGTTTCTATGTGAAAAATAATACTTTTATTTATTAAATATAAATTTTAAAAAATAGGATATTATGGTATTCATAAAAAAAAATCATCATCATCATTATTTTCATCAGTCAACTTCATGATATATGTTAGTCAACTTCATGTGTAATATTATTGGTACAGTAACTAATTATGTCAGCATAATCTAGGTTCTATACAGTAAAGAAATATCTACTGTTGATTAAAAGACGATTAAATGGATGTATTCTCTATTACCAAAGCTTACCTTCAGGTATATTGCGAAAAGCGTTTCCTTGGTACTTCCCATTGTATAGAAAACCCATAGATCCATTCGAATGTTTAACCAATCCTACTCTATCATTTACGCGTATGGTGTGCAGGTTAAGTTTATAATTCCTGCCGACCAACGCAAAATCTTTCCTAAGACTATTGCCTCTAAAATTAAAGTAAAAATTTAAAAGATTGTTATGGTTTTATTTGGATAGATGTTTTGAACATAACTTACCGTAAAACCTCGAATTGAAGCCAAGGGCTTCTGTTTTTTGCAAACTTTGGATGTGCTTCTTTTAGAGGATACTTTTGCAAAGTAGAGAGGGGAGCTTCTTTTCAAAATGAAACTGTAAATTTTGCGAATTTCTACTATAAAACAATACATAAGGCCATTGTAACCATCAATCTAGCTGTATCATGGAGTGTATTTAACTGGCATTAAATCACTTAAACTACTGTATAAACCAAGCTTGTTTTTAATTAATTTGTTTTCTGAAATTCATGCACAGTTTATGTACTGTACTATCTTGAAAAGAAGCCCGGGGGCTTCAATTCGAGATGGGCTTCACCACGAGCTTAAGCCCACTGGGCTTTACTTCGAGGTTTTACGGTAGACTGAGAATCAACCAACCTGCTAGCAATTATTGTCTATGTGACTAATAACAAGATGATGGTCACCATGGAAACCAGATGGACTACCGGTATTTATGAAAATGTTTGTCGCGTGCAGGAAATTGCTTAATCTATGCGGTTTTTAAAATATTTTTTTATTCACTTGGGCACCACAGAGGGCACATCGTTAAAACCGAGGTGCGTCCGATTTTCGCCTTCCTAAATAAAAATTTGCATTTTCACAGAATTTTTTTTTCATGTTCATTCAAATTTATGAACCGAGCTCCTTTTGGTTATTTCGTCTCTTATACACATCTAGATGTGTATAAGAGACAGTGTTAATTCATTATTTAAATATATTTGCAAATTAAAAATTAGATTCAAAAGATTGCACTTACTTTAAATATAAAATTAGAAATTATAAAAAGAATGCATTATTTAAATATATTTACAAATTAGAAAACAATTTAAAGAAATTGCACTTAGAAATCACAAAAATGATAATATAAACGGGAAAAGAAATTAACTGAAATACATTGTCGGCTTCTAAAGCATGAACGGATCTTGTAAGATGTATGTTTATTAAAGCTGGTGGCATCTATTCCATGAGGCAAACTATAATTGAAATTATGCCAATGCATGGGTGTCACATTGGTTTGGGTAAGGGATGTTTCTATGTGAAAAATAATATTTTTATTTATCAAATATAAATTTTTAAAAATAGGATATTACGGTATTCATAAAAAAATAATCATCATCATTATTTTCATCAGTCATCTTCATGATATATGTGAGTCAACTTCATGTGTAATATTATTGGTACAGTAACTAATTATGTCAGCATAATCTAGGTTCTATACAGTAAAGAAATATCTACTGTTGATTAAAAGACGATTAAATGGATTTATTCTCTATTACCAAAGCTTACCTTCAGGTACATTGCGAAAAGCGTTTCCTTGGTACTTCCCATTGTATAGAAAACCCATAGATCCATTCGGATGTTTAACCAATCCTACTCTATCATTTACGTGTATGGTGTGCAGGTTAAGTTTATAATTCCTGCCGACCAACGCAAAATCTTTCCTAAGACTATTGCCTCTAAAAATAAAAGTAAAAATTTAATAGATTGTTATGGTTTTATTTGGATAGATGTTTTGAACATTACTTACCGTAAAACCTCGAATTAAAGCCCAGGGCTGCTGTTTTTTGCAAACTTTGGATGAGCTTCTTTTAGAGGATACTTTTGCAAAGTAGAGAGGGGAGCTTCTTTTCAAAATGAATGCTGTAAATTTTGCGAATTTCTACTATAAAACAATACATAAGGACATTGTAACATCAATCTAGCTGTATCATGGAGTGTATTTAACTGGAATTAAATCACCTAAACTACTGTATAAACCAAGCTTGTTTTTAATTTATTTTGTTTTTAAAATTTATGTACAATGTATGCACTGTACTCCCTCGAAATGAATCCTATGCTATCTCGAAAAAAAGCCCATGGGTGTAATTTTGCTAACGAAAGAAAAGGGGGGGGGGGCGCCTTCAAATCGAGATGAGCTTCATCTTGAGAAAGCCCATTTGGCTTCAATTCGAGGTTTTACGGTATGCCTTTTTTCAAGAAAACATAGGGAAAAACATCATTTCAATCTCCTGACACAAACACAATCGGAATAGAATTGCAGTGCCCGGCCGCTGCTACTTGGGGATCGGATTCAGCACTATCCACTAAGCGCAAGTGTGTAAGATACCATATATAAAAGAATATATGATGCAGCGTGTTACCGGCTTTAAA
This sequence comes from Anneissia japonica, assembly GCF_011630105.1. NCBI lineage: Eukaryota > Metazoa > Echinodermata > Crinoidea > Comatulida > Comatulidae > Anneissia > Anneissia japonica. Next base: position 272,147 of record NW_022702862.1, on the reverse strand, counting down.
CTCACAGTAATATCCAGAATCCGCTTCCTTGACCGAATCCATATCCTTCGTAAAAAACATCATCTGGAAATTTGTCGTTGTAAATGCAAACACCTAAAAGAATAAATAGTAATCACTATGTTAAGGTGAGTTCCGGAGTGTCCGTCTAATATAATTTATTCCTAACACCTTTGAAGTAATTATTTGAAAAAAATCGCAAGTTTGCAACAAAGAATTACAGAAATAAAGTACTAAATAAGTGCCTATTTGAGTTCAAATAAAACGTGTGTTTTTAAAACCTGCTTCGTTTTCAAAACAAAAATCATTAATCCTTTCCATGTTTGTGTACATACGCAGATATTTTTGGGTATTAGTAGCACCACTTTTGTTTATATTGTGGACCCACCTTGGAACTTTTGTTCTTTACTACCAATAATTAATCGTATTACATATTTAATGTTAGTTCTGGAACCCAGCTTTAAGACAAAGGTGCAAAAATAGGGTATTATAGCAATAAAGCTGTACAATAATAGTAATAGTATTTCTACGTCGTCGTTTTCATCACTGGCCTCTCAGATTTGACTTCGTGTAAAGTGTTGTTGCTCATAGGATACTCACCGAATTCCAATGAGAAATCTTTATGGCGTGCATCGATTTTGTCGATATTAAACTCAAAGATTTTGGATGACTCTATTGGTTCGCAAGTAACAAACACAGCATTGTTAGTCAAAACATCGCTGTGTTTACGGTATGCAATGGTTGAATCATCACTGACACAAGCATACTTGCTGACTGGTTTAAAAGTATACGAGGCTCCAATACCGGTTGACTAAACAAGTAAATTATAATCAACAAATAAAAATGGGTGTAACCAATTAGTTACTTAGTTCATTTAAGTGTAGTATAAGATTATAATGTCGTTGCTACGATGTTATAAACTGCATTCGGTTGAGCCACTGCCGACTGATTCTGGCAACCCCATTTGGTGGTCTTAGCAGCTGCCGGTGGGAGGGTGGATAAACACCCAGCAGCAAGAAATAAAATAGCTGAACAAATGGTAGATGAACTCCCAACTGCCAACCATGTTTCAGTTTATAGAGTAAGTTTAGGTTTATAGGGCTAGGTCATTTTTAAAAATCCCACTATGAATATATCAAACTCAAAGAGCGCTAAATCTCCAGTTATTTGTTAGTGTAGATATTAATGAGATATCCATTTGTTTGCTTTCTTTTTAGGTACAGTATGGTGTTCATATTCTTTGGCTATCAGTGGGTGTTGATGGTTCTATTTCGACCGATTCTGTCAGTAAAGTTTTGTAAAAACCAAGGTAGAAATTCAATATATGCTGCCCTCTACTTCTTGCCAATTTTGGTCGTCATTCACGCTGTATGCGCAGGACTTATCTGTAAGTATCATCTCAGTGGTAATATATAAATCAATGTGTAACTCCACAAGAGTGCATTGCTGCAGCATGTCACATGGCATGTAATACCGCTTTGTTACTGAGTAACGATTTACCAAGCGGTCATCATCTCTGAGACCTTCAGAGCTAGACCTGTCTCTTATACACATCTAGATGTGTATAAGAGACAGTATATATATATATATGCCATATGTGCCATGATTTATTGGTTCAATCATCGTCTCTTTCTACCTGTCCACTTATTATATTGTGTAGTGTTGGATCCGTTGACTGGTTATCGTCTGTTTCTGGCTGTCTACTTGATTTATCGGATATAGTTGGTTTAACTTGTAGATGATCTGTTTCTTTCCGTCCAGCTCGAGTATTAGGTATTGTTGGTACGATTGACTGAAGTTCGTCTGTTCCTAGCTCTCCACTTGTTACATTGGTTTGTGTTGGATGCATTGACTGAAGCTTGTCCGCTTCTTGTTGTCCACTTGGTATTATACCGGGTATTGCTGGTTTGATTGACTGATCTTCATATGTTACTGGCTGTCCAGTTTGATTGGATTGTGTGGGATCTTTTGATTGATGCTTGTCCACTCCTGACTGTCCTCTTGGTTTAATGTTTTCTATAAAATCCTGATGTTCACCTCTATATTCACTTACTTTTTCACCAATTGTCATGCTCTATTTAAAAAAAAAAAGAAAAATAAACAAGTTTGTTTATATAATTTTTCTGCTGAATATTAACAATATCCATTTACAATACCCTTTATACTTCTTCAAATACCTTGTCAGATTCTGACGTTTAAAATCATATCTTTTAACCTGTCTCTATTATTGACGGCATGAATGAGATTCTCCCTTATACCAGGTTCACAGTATTAAGTAGTCGAAATACTTTTTCCTTTGCCTTCCCTAACCCTGAATCCCTCTATTTTACCTTCTATTCTATAGACTATCCTCAAGGATTACATGCCCTACGAATCTTAACTGCCTTTGTATGTATAATCACAAATAATTGTCTTTCTTCAATTACTAATATAAAAATATGGTCATTTCTCATAACGTTTAGTCCAAGAAATTCTCATCATTTTTCTATAACACCACATTTCCTAGGCTTCTATTTTCTTTTTCATCCTGGCACTTATTGTCGATGATTCGCTACCATATACAGCAACACAGACCATACATAACACTTTAATAGCATTTTCTTGGTCTCAAGTGATACCTTTTTACATGTAAGAATATTCGTTTTGTCCATGAATTTTTTCTTATTCAGTATAGCTATACTTACAAGTTTATTATACTGTAACAATTAAAGATTTCGACAAGGGCTAAGTTGTATAAACAGTAGGTATACAAGTGCATCCGACTGTGGTTTAACTTGATTTGTATAGTCCGAGATATGAGCATAGTGTATTAACTTATTTATTTATTCAATATCTTGGCGATGAGGGTGGTTTACTACAATCCTATACGACTGTGCTCCTTGTGTAAGTAGTATTTTATGTGCAAGTATTTATTAGGGGAAAACACATTTAAGTTCACCTTTTGTAAAAGATGTTGGTAATACGCATTGACAATTTTTTGCATCAATTCCAATGCTCCATGTTCGATAAGAATACCTGCAAATTCCACATCAGTGTCGCTGTAAGTGGTTAGGGTGATGATTGTGTTTAAAATGATTGGCCACAATAGATCATCAATGTAAACCTCCTTACTTGGTGTCCACACATCAGATAATATACGAATAAATAGGTCTGTGAAATACATATATATCAATCAATCAATGAACTGCTTTATAGATGCTAGATTTGCATACACACCTCTCTTTGAAATCTGCAAAGACTTGGAAAAAGACATAAATCTACTGGTCTAAGCCAATGTTGGTCTATGTCGTTTAATATTCTACTTATTATAACTGAAATTATTTATAAAACATCACCCGGTTTACCTGGCCATTCGTGTATAGTCATATGTTTGAGGATATTTCGTCTGCCACACGTTTTGTCTGAAACGATACATTTGACTGCGCCGATGATTTCCATGACCATATCAGTTCCAAAACTGTCACATTCCGACAAAACGCCCTGAAGATTATCTAACATTTGAATATCTTCGGTAGAATTATTTGCTTCATCATTAAGCTGTTCAACTAGAATTTGAAAAAAATAGAATTAGAATAAGTTTTTGAAACTCTGTCCTGTCAAATGGTAATAATGGAGCTGGTTTTCAAAATGATCACCCTTCGTAAAAGTCCTGGATGCAATCCAGAACGATGTACCAAAGACTAATCACTTTAGAGTATTGATGGGCTTTAAAACTGTATCACATTCCAACAGAATGCAAGCCCAGGCAGTCCAGCATTTTTAGGCCTATGCCTTTCTCAGCAACAAAAATGCTGTTCACCTGGAATTTAAAACTGCTATCAGTTTATGAATCCAATGAGAATATTTTCATTCACTGAATGGAACAGTCAACCTTTCAAAGAATGAAAATATCCTTCCCATTGCACGAATACAAAACATTCATTATTCGTTTTATAACACACTTAAAATAAATCCTTGTTGAGTTCAAATTTTGCAACAATGTTTTATTAATTTTTTTTTTTAAATTTAGGCCTACCATTCTTTAGAATGGAACAATCCATTTTCTTTCAACCAATAAAATCATTGTAACAGATGGAGACGTGGAACGGAACAACATATGCACCAATGTAACTAATTTTTTTTTTTGAGTGACGAAATTATGTAAATAATATACTGCCCTGCTCTGAGAAAAGGCATTAAGTACATTTTTTTCAAAATTGAGATTTTAGCTTATTTTATGTGACTCCTGAATGTTTAATCTATCACCCTATTTTATCAAATTTCAAAAAATATGTCTGGAAATATGAAATTTTATTTTAAAATTGGGCATTATCTGCAAATTTCATTCAATCTACACTCATAGTTATAATTACTCTGAAAAAAGGGCATTACCTCCATTTTGGCCCCCTTTATAATAAAATGAATCAATGAAAAGTATGTGGCAAATTGTTTAATAATATATCTAAGCAAACCATAGTTTAAAAAATTTGAAATCATTTGTACTTTTCTTGGGAAAAACTCAAACGCGTTTTGCTCATTTACTCAAAACTATGATTTTGTTACTTAATGCCTTTTCTCAGAGCAGGGCAGTATATGTCACGTGATGCAAAATCCTTCAATCAAATGACAAGATCTATTGAGGTGTGTTATAAAATATCGTAAGGATGTTTCCCAATCTAACAAAACGAATGTCCCATACTGTACACAATGTTGACCATGCTATAATAATGACGACAATGACAACAAGGAAATATCCTTACTAGTATACATACTTTCATTTTGTGTTTCCGTTTCTCTTTGGCATTGGTCAGAGCCAGTAGTGCATCCTGCCTCACTGAATCCCCATCCATCTAGAATCTGTCTTACATAGCATGTCAGTTTCTTGTCGAAATTTCTCTCCAATATAGTATAAAACAAGTGCAAAGTGCTGTCTATTATCTGTACACAGAAAGATTAAAATATCATATTTGGATTTTTTGGTGGCTAGTTTTGACTTTGTGTGTGTGTTTACAGACTCTTTTTGCAGTAGCTAAGAATAATTTATTTTGAGGTTTAATTTGGGATTATAGAATTAAAAATGTTTTAAACAGAAAATGTGTAGTGGTAGAAAGAAACATCAGAAGTGTACAGAGTACATATTTCAATATGGTATGTGGTTCATTTGTATTTAAATAAAAGATGCCAGCAAAAGATAAGGCTATTGATATTGACATATAATCTATCGGTTTACCTTATTTTTATTAGAAGGATGAATAGCTAAGTTTGAAATTCCTTCCACCAATTCCTGAACAGAAAAACCTGTCCAGTTTCCTGAGTTCAGTGATTTATCTAAATAGTCTGTCAAATCAGTGATTGCATCTGAGAAATAAAAGTCACTATATTTCATAAATAAAGCCAAAACATTTCAAAGTAGAACAAGACCTTCCTGCCGTCTAGGTCACATATGTTTAAACAAAGCAGTTTAGGCCCACATAATAGATATGTTGCCCTTCTTTGAAGACGTGCAGTCAAAAACACTGTGTCATAAGAAACATTTAATTTTGATTGTTCAAAATAGTATTAAAGGGTGGAGTATACCTGTCCGTCCCCTCCTTAATAATAATAATAATAATAATAATAATAATAATAATAATAATAATAATAATAATAATAATATTATTAATAATAATGACTTTATTTGAAAACAGAAAACTTGATCACAAATTAAATGTGTTTTTCACAAGGCCGTTTCTGAAGGAAATAATAACAAAATTTAAATTACAAAAACAATTACAAGACAAACAGAAATAAAGAAGTAAAAGAAACCAAAAAACAATTACTGTATTATCTTATGCAAGTAACTTTCAATTATTTGTCAATAGTTTTTTAAATGTTTGAACATTTGGGGCCATTCTCATATTGAGGTTTAGGTTATTCCAGACAATGGCTCCCTGATAGGAAAAACTTCTTTTCTTATATTCTGTGCTTGGTTTGGGTACCTTAAGTATGTCCTTAGACCTGGTCATGTATGTTGTATTGCGCTCTTGAAATTTGTTTTTTAATTAAGTTGGCATTTGAGAATTCATTATTTTAAACATGGTTATAGCTTCATCTTGATACAGTTTGGTGTTTAAATTATTCCAGTTTAAGTTAGTGAGTGCTTCTGAACTTGAATCATATCTTGCGACCTTTGTAATAATTTTAGCAGCCCTATTTTGTAATATTTGAATTTTATTTTGTAAAGTTTGATTGCATCGTCCCCACACAACATTGCAATAATTAAAATGTGGTGCAATTATTGACTTGTACAGCATTGACTGTATGATTGTGGGCAAGATATAATTACTTTTCCTAAGGTAGTATAATCCAGGAAGAACTTTGTTTATTACATTACCAATTTGTTTATTCCAAGTTAGATTTTTATCTATGATTAGCCCAAATCCACCCCTGTACAGCCATCCCCTTCCTTTGACCGTATATACTTACCATATTTGTCCTCCAGCAGTGACATATCAATGGCTGGATCCGCCATGTAACTAATTGCTAACATAGAAAACGATCGTCTCTCAGGAGATGGTGATCCTTTGTAGATCTCAAGTATCTTCCTCATTTCAGGAGTGCGGAACTTTGCTCGGTGCTTCGTACTCTTGGATAAGTTATGAATAACACACAAAGCATAATTTAGCAACAGTTCCATTCTCTAGAGTACAAGGCAAAAATAGTCTAACAATAATATATATAATATTGTAATGTAATGTAACGTAAATTTCACAGCATGCAACACAATAACAACATACATAGTTATAACATATCACTGCATACACATAACATAGTATATTATTTATGATATAATCTATGATATTAAAGGTTAGTTTGCGGATCAGATATCATGTGTATTTATGTATTTTAATGCAAGTTCACTTAGTTTTACCATGGCGGTATTATTGAGAAACAAGGTACGTCTGCAACTGAATTATTTCTTAGGTAGTTAATTTTTTTTTTCTTATTTTCATTTATTTCTTTCGAAAGTGTACTTTCTATCACAGGCTGTCTACTTAGGCCTAGTCTATTAATTATGCTTCATTGTCCCCCTGCTATACACAGCACATGAGTAGGCTAGGCACACTGCCCCCCCCCCCCCCCCCCGCTACAGTACAGACGTTTGCTAGGCCACAGAACGTGGTTGCAACTTTCTTCCCAGGTGTTCATGTAAATTTGCATATTATTAGCTAACCAGCTGCGTGTATTCCTTTGTGAAAATGAGTACCGCGGCGTACTCATTTTCACAAAAATGAGTACGCCGCGGTACTCATTTTCACAAAGCATTTGCATCCCCTCTTGGAAAGAGGGAACTTCGAAATAATTGTCTCCATATCTTCGCTAATTAATCACCATAATTTAGCTTACACTTATGCATGGAGGGAGCACTTAAAATGTACAATTCATTCACGCATTACATAAATAGTTTCATCTTACTGTACTCCAACATCACTGGCGCATGGTAACAACCAACTGGCAGACCATTTCCGGTCACACATTACTCTCCATAATGCAGCACCCCCCCCCCCCCCCCCGTTCCGTGTCCTCTGGATAAAGTCTGTAAATGTAATATTGGCCTGGACCCCCAAGTGTTGTCTGACGAACAGCTAGGCCTTAGTAGGACCAATAAAAATAATTTAAAAAATAATAATTTAAAAAATAATAATTTACCTTATCCAAATAACGCTATTGTGATTGACAATCAATATATTGTGGTCTAAAAAGCACATTTATTTAGGCCAAATTAAGCCATGAAAACTCTCCCCATGAACCCTAACGATTTTATTTTATTCCGGGCCGTCGATCAAGGCTTCACGGCCCCCCCGATATGTCGGACCCCTTGTCGGCAAATTCCTGGTGCCACCTGCTGCTATTCTGCCATGTTTAAAACCAATCTCACCAAAACCACAATTCGAAATCATTTTTCAACTTTGAGTCACTCCTAGACAGAGCATCTCAGACTAAATAGGCCTGCTTACCTGTGTAGTTGTTGGGTCATCTTCCCAATATGTTTCTGATAACGAGGTACTAGTTATTTGCGTGAGTGCTGGAAATAGGCTGTCATTATCCGCCATATTGAGTCACTTCTTTCTTGAAATATAAAACACGTAGGTTAGTAAATTATGTCTGCGGTTTTCATGTATTACTGTACGTTGCTTTAGGGATTTTCTGCCTAGGGGTCAAGATTATTACCTTTATATATTACTATCAAAAATAAAGGTTTAATATAAAAGCCCTTGCGTCGAACTGTTGTCACACTTCCTGAATTGTTAAACCAGAATAAATTGTGAATTGATCCATGACGCTCTAACGCATGAATGATTTTCAATAAAACCACACAAACGAATTTAATGAATGTTTCATTCATGAATGTTGCAAGGTCGTTAAATATAATCCTTATGTAAATATTAGGCCTAGATACTCAGAATAAATAGCAAGCTTAAGGATTGCATTGATTTTTTAAAAATTATATGTTTGTTGGTTGATTGATTGATTGATTGATTTTATTCAGTACCATTACATACAAAAAATACAAAGCAAACAGGGAAGACAAGGAGAAGAGGTAAAAAAGAACCTTATTTGAGTCTATACATTAACAAGCAGATACAAAACACAGAAGTAAAAAACACAGCAGGATAAAAAAACGGTAAAACCGAACAAAGAGGGGTAGAATTAACAATTAAATGCATAAAGATTAAAAGAATAAGACAAGTTAAATATTTTTAAGATTTTATAAATTCAAAAGAGTAACAAGTTTAAAATTTATTAGGATTAAAATGATAAAAATGTTATCATAAACCAGCTTAAGCAAATTTTAAGATTTTATAAAATTGAAGAGTTACAAGTTTAAAATTTTTAAGATTAAAATTATAAAAATGTTGCCATAAAACAGCTTAAGCAAATACACTTGGATAACGTTTAAAATGTTCCTTAATATTAAGTTTAAAATTATTAACAACATTTATTTCTTGAATACTGTTGGGAAGTACAGTACCAGCGAAGATCTTTAACGAAACAAAAAGAGAGATAAAAACAGGCAAAAAAGCCATTACAAATGTAGGCCATATACTGAAAATCAAATAAATTATAGGTCTAAATACCGGAACAGCACTGCTTAAAGATTTATAGTACAAGAAAAATACATGGGTTGAAAAAATTGCAACAGAATTTCTGTTTGCACAATGCATTTTCTAAGGTCCCTGTATGAACATCCTAAAAGTGTACAAATTCTAAAATTGTTTTAATGTATACATGACATGTATACTTATTTGATGTGGATATCATTAATTTCAATATGGCTGCCAAAATTATGACGACTTACTTATTGGTGTATGCATAATACGGTTATAATTCAGACAGCTTTACCACATTTGGTTTGTGTGGACGTTCCGGATAAATTCACCAACTTTTTACATGCCCCTATGGTCATAGCATTACATTTTGGTAGAATCCATTTTATCTGAGGTCATTATGGCGGCCATCTTGGATTTCAAAATGCCCCGGCCACCTTATGTAACTATGTTTATATATATCTATTTACCATTGAATTTATATGGTCAATGAATAGTATGCCACTTTGACATGGTCAGATTGTTACAAACAGTTCATTTAAGGTCATTCAGATCAAATATTGTATAGCATCTTCAATAATTACCTGACTGTCATGTTTTCAGTGGCGTATCTACAGTCATCAGGGGATCGACCGAGGACCAGCAAAGGATGCTGAGAACCATAAAATATGCTCAGGTTTATGCCATGGACACCATACACACATGTGCTAAACGTTTTATGCATAGATGGCGCTATTTATTTGTGCAACGCCACTCAAATAATAGTGTAACGCTTTGTCACACATTTTCAAATTTTCCGCCAGCCGAGGACCTTTACAGGAACTCTGGAAACGTGTTGTACACGCAAATCCAGCACAATGCAGCACTAGTGCTCCGAGGACAGCGTTTTTGGTCCTCAGTAAGCCAAAAGGTCCTGACAGTTTTTTGTTACGTTTGTGCCTGTAATTTCATGTTTGGTTTGAAAATACTGAATAGGGTGGCTAGCCACCCCCTTTGGTGACCGTGACAAAAAATGGTCACTCGTCTTGTATGTGTGCTTCTCATGTATATATGTTACTTGTAGTAGACTACCCTGGTAAAACATACACTTTTTATTTTAAGCCTAACTTCTTTTCAGATGTCATCCAAGCGTGTCTAGCTGTCGACTAATTCCAAAAAATATCTCAAATGGAAGGGGACGCCCCTCCCAAAAAGCCAATGGGCGCAGATCACGAGAGAAAATTCTTCCATATATTTTTAGAGTGGGGGGGGGGTGGTCCCCTTATTTTTCATCTGCAATGTAATTTTGTAAGTCAAGAAGATGCCTGAAAATTATTGAAATTAACTGCATAAATGACCCAGGTTTTAACGGAATGAAAGAGCGCTCTACAACAGGTATCTCTGGCCACAAACATAATTATAGTACACGACTCGAGTGCACGTGCCTTTGAAAAAGCGTGTAATAATAATAATAGTTAATAATAGTAATAAGATTGGTTTTCGGCACATGAAGTAAGTAAAGTTAATTAAATACTGTACCTCATAGACAATTCAGTTTTATTTTCTATGGAATATCTCAGCTAATAATTAAATCGATGAAGATGAATTATAATATAACAGTGTCATTTCCATCAATCTATAGGTACTATTTTCCCAAATTTGCCCCAACTAAGGTGTGGACTCACGGCTTTGAAGTAGGTAGGTCTAAAGTAAGTATATACATTAAAGACAATGTTGATATTAGTTTCACTTTCTATGATGCATCTCTATGGTTGCCGAAAATGGCTAGTAAAACATTAGAAAATTGTTGGCACTACATTTTGACAATATACTGTTCAGGTGATAATGAATTTTATTATATAAAAGTGTCAATTTATTAGGATTAAAATGTTATCATAAAACAGCTTAAGCGAATTTTAAGATTTAATAAAATTGAAAAGAGTTACAAGTTTAAAATTTTTAAGATTAAAATGATAAAAATGTTACCATAAAACAGCTTAAGCAAATACACTTGGATAACGTTTAAAATGTTCCTTAATATTAAGTTTAAAATTATTAACAACATTTATTTCTTGAATACTGTTGGGAAGAACTACCAGCGAAGATCTTTAACGACACAAAAAAAAAGATAAAAACAGGCAAAAAGGCCATTACGAATGTAGGCCATACACTGAAAATCAAATAAATTATAGGCCTACTGTAAATACTGGAACAGCACTGCTTAAAGACTTATAGTACAAGAAAAATACATGGGTTGAAAAAAATTCTGACAATATAATGTTGATGTGATAATGAATTTTATTATACAAAAGTGTCATTAGTGGGCCTCTAGAGGTATTATTTCTTCAAATTTTCTCACCTCAGCACCACCATGATTGGATGTGAACTCACAGCTCTTTCAAGCTTAATAGTGAAATACATTAAAGATCAAGTTTTTAAGTTTCATTTTCTATGGTAGGCCTACATCACGCATATATTAATTACATCTCTATGGTTGCCGAAAATCGCTGGTAAGACATCATGGAACATTTGTTGCCGCTTATGAGTTTGACTATATAATCGTGATGTGATAATGTATTTTACTATATAAAAGTTTCATTTCCGGGCATCTAGAGGTACTATTTCCTCAAATCTTCTCACCTCCACCCAAACAATAGTGGGGCTGAGGTAGATGTACGGCCTCACAGCTTGGAAGTTAGTAAAGTAAGTACATCAAAGACAATGTTTTTAAGTTTTATTTTCTATGGTACATCACACACATTAGATTTCTATGGTTTCCGAAAATCGCTGGTAAAAGATCATGAGAAATTTGTTGGCGCTTCATTTTGACTATGGTAAAGTGATGATGATGAATCTCCGGCCATCTAGAGGTACTATTTCCTAAAATTTGCTCACCTCAGGCCCAACCATGGTAGGCCTGAGGTTTCAAAACACATCTGTGCCCTTGCCAAAACCACGTCAACCCACACCCCCACCAAACTCAAACCAAACATTATTCACCCCCTATTGTTAAATCCTAGATCCACCAGACGTCAGAGAGCAGGTAACAATATTTGATTAGGCGTAAACGATAAGAAGCAAACATAAGAATCAAGGTCAATATGATAGAAAAAAAATCTACTTTTACTTTATGGAAAAAATGCCCAATTAAAGAAAGTGAGACACTGAGCTACCAGTCTCCTAAAACATTAAACGTCTGCCGACCTGTAAACTATTTTGGCGACTTTAACTTGGGTCGCAATCGATAGTTTGAAACCAAGGCAAATTATGGGTTATAGAAATCCATTAAATAGGGCCTCAAAATGCCACAGTACTTTGTCAGAGCTTATCAGCGTGTGGACCCAGCCAGGGTCCCTAAACAACCTACATACGGGCCTGTTAACTACCTTATAGATAAAAAATTATCAGGCTACTTAGCATGTTACTTAGCACTTAGAGACTCTTCATATTTTGCGCTTTATAAAATTGAAAACCATTAACCATTAATCATCAACACCTCTGTTCCTAACAAATTAATTAATTGAAATTTTAATTTTTTTAAATTTAAAAAATTTTTTTTAAGGCCTCCGCAACTGTCACCACCACTTAAAAGTGGTGTTGACAGTTGCGGAGGCCTTCCGCTGAAGACGATAATTCTTAATGTATGTTTTGTAGGACTAGGCGCTTTCTGGGATGGTCAGCCTTTCTTCTGCTTTTCTTAAGTGCCTTTATGTCCATTCCAAGTGCCTTCAAGTTTCTGCAGGCTTGCTCTTTCTTTTTCTTTTCACTTTCTTTATCAGTCAGCATTGGTTCTATCTCATTCAGCCTCTTTTCCTCCTCAATTTGCTTTAGCCTTTCTTGTTCTTCTTTTTCTCTTCTCTTTTCTTCCTCTTCTCTTTCTTTCCTCTCTTTCTCTAATTGCTCTGCTTTCATTCTTCTGAACTCCAGTAGTTCTTGTCGCTCGTTTCTTCTCTTTTCTCTTCTAATTGCATTTTCTCTTTCTTTGTAGCCAGGACGTTTCCTTAATGCTCGCTTCTTCAACCTTTCCTTTTCTTTCCTTCTTTCATCGGTTGCTTTCTGTGACCTTGGCATTGGTAGTTTTCCTTTATTTTTTTTCGTTTCAGTCTTTGCTTGATTTTCTTTGCTTGCTTTCTTTTTCTCTCGATACTTCTGCATTCTAAGCCTGGTTTTCTCTCTGTAGTCTGCTTTTTTCTTTTTGCTCATATTTTGTCGATAATTCATTGAGTATAGTTTGTCTGACAGCTTCTGGAACTCATATTCTTGTGGGTTTTTCTTAAGTTTATCCCGCCAGGTTTTTCTTTTTGTACTACCAGTAGCGATATCCTCATCCTTTCCATGTTCATTAACTGGCTGCAACTGTAGCCTCAGTTTGTAGCGTGTCCGTGTCGTCATCTTATATATATATATATATATTTAAAAAAAAAAAAAAAATCATGCATGAGCATTTTTGTTTAAGGGGTTTTTCGACTGAAATGGTAGTCAGAGTGATAAGGCAGTGGCGTAGCTATGAGGTCAAGGGGGGCAGGTGCGACGTGCGCCAGGTTTGAGGGGGTGCTAAAATGGGAGAATGAGAGTAAAAAAATAAGAAGAAAAACATGACGAAATTGATGTGTCATCAGGCATGAATATTTTCCAGTTAATTATAAGAATCTGAATGTAGTTGTTTTTATTGGCAAATTTTTAGATTGTGATTTCTTTTCAGTCCATTTTGACCGTTTTCTCTTGTTTTTTATCCTATTCTGTAATGACTACATGACTAAAGCTCATCCAGCCATATTTCAGAGCCACGATGGGAAAAGCGAGACTATCATCTGCTTTGGCAATACTTAGTATTGAGCGTGATGAAGCAGACAACATTGCTAACTTTGATCATGTTGTTAACTTATTTGCTGATGCAAAAGCACACAAAATTCAGTTGCGAGTTTAAACAATGTTAAAAATTCAGCAACTTAGAAGAACTCTACTATAAGATAAGAATAAGAATACTGCTGTATGCGATAAATACAACAGCCTTACATATTAGGATAATGTGTTGTATACAAAGTTCCCGAATATTGTAATGCAGTTTCAATAGCAAGAAACGGGAGTGGCACCAGGCCCCCGTCGGGGGAAAAACCATAGTTTGTATATTAGTAGACTCTAAAATCGATTAAATAAGCCTATGAAACCCATCAATTGTCAAAAATTTTCGGGGGCTTAGCCCTCACCCCCTTCCCCCACAACGTTTGATCACGCCCACTTTGCTCTCATCAAGGAAATCTTCACCCTCGTCGGGGCACCTGCCCCACCCCTCCCGGACTTCGGACCCCTCGGGCAAATTCTGGTGCCACACCCCTGCTAAGAACAACATATGAGAGCTAGAATAATAGGCCCTAATAGTTACTCGGGTTTAAATAATGTTATTTAGACAGTGCATGATATGGACGTATGGTACGGTCAACCAATATCAATTAATTTCAAAATATTATAATTATATTTGGGGGTGGGGAGAAGGGGGTGCAATTTTCTACTCTTTCCCCCGGGCGCCAAAACGTCTAGCTACGCCACTGTGGTAAGGTTTACAATGACAAATAAGTGATTGCCAGAAAATGTACCATGCCATATTATATTACACAACATAGATGTACTATATTTAGATTTGTTAACCACGGGCATGTATACCATTAAATAACGGCTGCATTAATAAAATAAATCTTATGACAACCTTGTCTTTATTTTCAATGCATCAATATTTATTGAACTATATTTACTGACCAACATTGACCATGCATTCTGTACATAATAAATAAAATAAGAATATTAGTAATCATCCAATAAGCATAGTATTGTAATTCTGTTTACCTTTACTGTACCTTACTGTAAGCTCTGTTTTAGAAAGCACTACAAATAATCATCTCACAGCAGTATTTTTGTATACAAACTCCAATTTCAAATGTTCAGTAAACCCTGTGCAATAAATTAAATTACATAATTATTATTACAGTATTACCGCTTCATTATTTAAACCATAAGCCCATACGGTCTGATGAAAAATCGTTTCATTAAATTAATTTTTTTTAAATGTGTGAAAAATTATGTGTCACCCGTGAGAGTAGGATGAGAGAAAAAAAAAATTTAACGCAAATTGGCATAGAGTTACAGTATTGGTCAAATTATTGTTATAGTAGTTTAGTAAATTTCATTATATTTTGTCGCATGTCCTTGCAGTAATCTTCACACCATATCATGACCAAAAGTAGCTTAGAGTTAGACTTTATTTAAAAAATTTTAAAAAAATGAAAAATGAAAAAAAAATATACTTAATTAGTGGCTTGGAGGTGGGGGGAGGCGGCAAGAGCACAGTACTTACAGGGGTAAAATTGTCTCCCACCGTCATAACTACTTTAAGTAAGCCTGTCGCCTAGGGGCCCAGCTGGTTGGGCCGAAAAGTTCATTCCTTGAATCAGGACAGTACGTACGTAATAAAAAACTACTTTACCGCTTGAGTTCACGGTGTACACATGACATGGGGACGTTTCGTACCCACTCGTGTGTTTGACGCCGGGAGGTTTTTTGCGGTCATATCATGTTAATTTGTACCGAATTTTAATTTGTATTTTTAATGTAATACTAGAGATAGGTCCCTGCATTGAACAACTGTTGTCCCGGCTTCATTAATTTGGATCAAGACGGCACGTACGGAATTATCTTCAATCACCTGGTTTTACTCGTTCTTCTCAATCCCTCAAACTTGTTACTCCACGAGTCAAGCATATTCGTACCGGTGAACGCTCTTTTTCTTTCTCTGCTCCTAAACTCTGGAACTCTCTGCCTCCTCAATTACGTATCATTTCTGATCCGC
>NW_022702862.1:251260-253277 GCF_011630105.1 Anneissia japonica | reverse complement strand
GTATCAATCTAATTGCTTATTTAATTTAGTACTGAGTTTTCCTACTTTCAAGTATTCAAACTGTATTATATTTTGTTATCATTTTGTTTAGTTAAGTGTTATTACTATGTATGTTGTCTATATATAGTTAACAGAACGCACCGTCATATGACGTGTTGCCGCTGATCAAAAAGCGTTGTTCAATAAAGTGATTGATTGATTGTATAGGGCGCCCTTCTGTTGTTTGCGAAAAGCTATTTTGGCAGCGAAGGGACGCTACCAATAAACAATCAACCTACCGGGTTTCTGGGTTGATTTGCAAGGAAGACCTACTACATGGCTAACTATTTTTTACATTTTATCTATTTTTTTTTTGTAATATTACCCGGCATTCTCAATTTATAAAACACCCACATAACAACGTCACGTACTTAGATCGATCAGTGGGGACACCGTGGTAACGCCGGTAGGGTCAATTTCGGAAGGTATCAAGATAATAAACAGTTTCATTGGACTAATTTCTTGCTTGTTAAACACATGCTTACCCACGATTATGCTGACACTGGTTTCAATGAAATAACTGACAACTTTGGTTTGTATCAATGTTTTAATAAGTGCATAAACTATGTATATTTTCCAATGGAAGATGAATTTCCTGTTGTATATTTTTGTACGAGGACAAATAAAGTTTATCTATCTATCTATCTATCTATCTATCTATCTATCTATCTATCTATTCTATCTATCTATCTATCTATCTATCTATCTATCTATCTATCTATCTATCTATCTATCTATCTATCTATCTATCTATCTATCTATCTATCTATCTATCTATCTATCTATCTATCTATCTATCTATCATCTATCTATCTATCTATGTCACAAATATGTATGCAAAAATGCACAGGGACGCCATTCTGTTTTTGTATTTTTCTTGAAATCTGTATGCCTGATCACCATCATCATACACTGTATAATAGATTCAAGTAAGATGTTTCAAATGATATAAAAATGTATGCAAACATGTGTTTTGGAACAGGTGTAAACATGGGTTTCCTAGCATATTACGTTCTAATGCCTGTGCCCAGTATAATGGAATGACCCATAGAGCACAAGTTCTCTCATCATTGTGTCAATTTAGGCATATGTGTTTTAATTAGTTATTTGTGTACAGTCTTAATGCTTTTGTATGAGACATGTTTATACACTCTATTGGTATTTATGAATAGCCGTAGATGAAAAAATAATTGAATTAAATGACTATAATGTACAAATGTTTTCTTCCTTTCTTTGCTTGATTTTATTGTTTTCCATCTCTTTTTATCTTGTATGGAAATGTCTATGTATTTTTTATTTGTCAACATTTTATGAAATTCCTTTTTTGAGGATGAATAAATGATTTTAATCTTGAATCTTCTGGTGTTTTTTTATTTAGTTTTATTAATTTTTCTTTTGTAAACATGCAGTGATACGTAGTACAATGTGAAAAGTTGCTAAAGTATTTCCTATTTAATCAATTAAAAAAAAAACCTGTCTAGCAGTAAATATGGAAATTGCATTATGAAAAAAGTAATCCAAGCTACAGAAGCTACCGTAACAATTGTATAGTTTTAGTTACAAACTAATTTTATCCTCGTTTTTATTTTTATATAATATATAATATTTTATTTGATATATATCTTTTATATATTATATAAAATATTATATATATAAAAAATTATATATTATAAAAAAATTATATATTATACAAAAACTATATATTATATAAAATATATAAATATATAAAATATATATTATATAAAATATTATATATTACATAAAATATTATATATTATATAAAAAAATATGTTATATAAAATATATAAATATATAACGTAAAAAACCATGTCATTTTTTGCTAAATAATAAGTGAACAGATGGCGCCTCATAAAAGAGTCTGTTGGCTCTCTGGATAGAAAATAACGTAGTTTATTATTCTTGTTATTTTATTCTAATAACTCATTAAAGTCAACGGAATAATACCGTTGCCACCCAC
>NW_022702862.1:224057-251165 GCF_011630105.1 Anneissia japonica | reverse complement strand
AATCACAGATAATTATGATGCGGAAACGTTGAGTTAGACAGAACACAATATCCTGAATAAATTATATTGTGTTCTACTGTCTAACTCAACGTTTCCGCATCATAATATTTAATGCAACAAACCTCGCTGTAAAGTATGCAAGCACCTCGTCACCGACAGCGTTGTTAGGCTCCCACACACCTCATCTTCTATCAATCCCCCTCCCCTCACCTGTGACTCTTCGAACGTTATATATCTCCTCATGTGCAATATATGTGAGCATGGCTCTTATATAGGCGAAACTAGAACTAAATTTAGACTCCGGTTTATAACCACAGACAGTCCGTCCGTAGCAAGAGCAAGGGGCTGTCTCTTATACACAATATAATAGTATAAAATTATAATATAATAGTATACCGTCTTGAGATGCTCATCAGAATCAGAATTCTATATTTTTTTTAATGTATGTATACACACATAGGCCTAACTGGCCAATTTACCTGACCGTTTTTAAGACGGAAAAACCTTGAATTTTGAAGAACAAAGTCATTAGACACCTAGCTCAAAAGTCGAGAAAGGTAAATTAGAAATCAAACTTTTCCCGGGGAGGACCCCCGGATCCCCTTTCGTGTTTGGAAAAAATGTTGACCCCCACCCCCTAGGTTTGATTCCAGATCTACGTGATTCATATTCCCGTTCATCTTATAAGTGGCCTTTCCCCCACTTTGAAAAACGTTCCGCCGGCCCTGTGTAAAACACAATAGTTACGTATTAAGATGTCATACAATGACCTGAAATGACATTGAATTGAATGACCTATTTATGGCAATCGGACGAGGTCAAAAATTGTGTGATACATTAGTATTTTTTTGACAATACAAACATGTTTTTAGACCTTAGATTTATAATTCCAAGTGGTTTAGAAGCAGAATGTAGATAAACATATGTTTTATATGGTGGCCATTTTGAAAACCAAGATGGCGGCCATTTTATAAAATATAATCATTACTTTATAAAATAATACATAAACCTTAATTGAAAACTTTCTAAAAAATTGTACATCGATTCATAAATATGACATATTGTGATGACATTATCCGATTTTTTCTCCCTCATACCGTATTTTTGTCTATTTTATTAGCCATCTTGAAAAGAACTCATTTCCGCGACCTGGATTTTTCTTTCGCAATTTTTTTCAACCTTTTTTTGTAAAATTATGAAACGGTTTTTTTCCCCACCGTGCTTTTCCACCTGAAGCAAAACACTAGTGGTTAAAGCTTGTGGAATAAACATGGCGTTAATTAATGTTGTTCTAGATAGGCCTATATTCCGCAAATCCTAGGCCGTGTGGTAAACAAAAACATTAGGCCTGTTCTTAATTTCATGCATTTGCTTCCTTCCTGAAATATTAGGATACGGTATTAAAACAATTATAGATGAAATATATAAGAATGAATTGGCTAATAATTAAAATATGGGAAAATGAAGGGATGAATAAAATATGAAAAAGACGTCCACTGTGTCTCAGGTTGAACATATCCCCTTATCCAAATACCGGACCACAGTCTTAGAGGATGTAAGGTTATTCCCCTTCACTGTTAGGGGCCTACTTTGTCAGTGTATATTTTTTTAAGTATTGCTTTCTGCAATACCATCTGCAATTCAATGATTTACCAGCACCTCTTGCCGATGGAACTAAAATTTCTATTACATTTCCAGCATAGACCGAAAGATCTACTGATTAATCTCAGATAAGATAGTATACATACTCCAAGTTTCGAAATGCACGCCATCGTGTCGGGATTCAATATTTCGACATTAATTATGTCATCATCAACATAGTTTACCAAAATTGCAGTGTTTGTACATCGAAATGTTTAAACTAAATTATTTATTAATTGAAGTATAAGAGAATAATAGTAATAATTAAAAATAATTTAATTTAACAATAATAGCGTAAACCTATTGCTAGTAATAATGAAACCGTTTTCAGTTTTCTCCATAAAAGCTTGGTTTTACTTACTTCTGAAACCGGGGTGATTGATCACAGCGGGCCCATTTATTCATTCAGCGATCGGATCCGAAAGGAAGTAGATCGGGTGCGTGTGGTCTCAATTCTAATAATATAAGCCTTCTATCGTCTCTATTTATTATCTATAGGTCACGTCTCTATATCCAGGTAGGTATACATCTATCTAATATTTACCGTATTTATTGTCTTATTTTCTTCCACAATAATGGCATTTCCAGGCATCCAGGAAAGTGAGTCATTCATATTTTAAAACAATACTTATGTCCTCAAATTCTTCGAACTTAAGTGTGCGGTGTAAGTGACGGGTGTCCAATACGCCTTTTCCACGAATCGATAGACATCTTGAGGTGATGACAAACAACCCAAGGTGTGTCAGTGGTGCGTAACCAACAGAAAAAGGATAAGCATTGAGGCTGAATTTTTGTCCTCATGTTATCTAAAAATTCTCCATAACGGAGGGTCGTATCACATTAATTTTTTCTGGAAAATATTCTCAAAAGACTATTTTACTCCAATATATGATTAAATAAAAATTGAAAAATGTTTTTGACCTCTGAAATCGAGATGCAAAGAGAAAAGCTTATCTAAGTAGTATTAAAATAGGCCTGCATTGCAGTGAAGTAGCATAGTAGGCCTACTTTCTTATTTTTACTGTTCCAGGTACCGATAATATACATATTTCTCTTATTATAAAGTACAAGTTATGTTTTATAGAAAAGTATAGTATAGTAAATCATGTTTTTTAACACAGCTCTCATAGTAACTAAAACGGTTGTCTGCACTGTAATGCATACTAGGCCTATTTTAATACACTACTTAGACAGGCTTTTCTTTTTCCATCTTGATTTCAGAGGTCAAACATTTTTCATTTTTTTTAAAATCATAGTGGTGTAGAATAGTCTTTTGAGAACATTTTGTGAGAGTAGCTTTAGAACATGAGGACAAGAATTCAGCCTGAAAGCTCAAAGCTTATCTTATTTCTGTTGGTTACGCACCACTGACTTGGGGGTGTTTGTCATCAATGTTTTCGCTCGAACTACAGTATCCGCTCGAATTTGTATCCGCTCGAGTTGGCAATCGCTCGAATAAACAGCAACAACATGTCATCTGTGTTGTAAAGTAAGGTGACGAAAAATAACAATATGAAATTTGCATTCAACTAAGTTATTGGTTTTTGCTTAAATTGTTATATTAACTGGCTATAAAGCCATAATATCAATGGTACGTAATGTTAAGTATTCAGTTCAGCAACTCACTGAGTATAAGCTGTCTCTTATACACATCTAGATGTGTATAAGAGACAGGGCCTACTTTGTCAGTGTATATTTTTTTCAGTATTGCTTTCTGCAATACCATCTGCAATTCAATGATTTACCTGCACCTCTTGCCGATGGAACTAAAATTTCTATTACATTTCCAGCATAGACCGAAAGATCTACTGATTAATCTCAGATAAGATAGTATACATACTCCAAGTATCGAAATGCACGCCATCGTGTCGGGATTCAATATTTCGACATTAATTATGTCATCATAACATTACACTTATAAATTTGTAATTGTTGTAATGATTATTAAATTCCGATCAGTTTTATCTTTTCCCAAAAAAAATCGATGAAGTGTTTGCGAAGTTATTACAAAAAGAAGTTGAAAAATGACCAGATTTAGTGGTTTTTGGCGACCTTCACTGCCGTTTTATCGAATTTAGACACGAAATATTGTCGTAATGCTTTATAAAATAATACATAAACCTTAATTGAAAACTTTCTAAAAAATTGTACATCGATTCATAAATATGACATATTGTGATGACATTATCCGATTTTTTCTCCCTCATACCGTATTTTTGTCTATTTTGTTAGCCATCTTGAAAAGAACTCATTTCCGCTACCTGGATTTTTCTTTCGCAATTTTTTCAACCTTTCACTTTTTTTGTAAAATTATGAAACGGTTTTTTTTTTCCCACCGTGCTTTTCCACCTGAAGCAAAACACTAGTGGTTAAAGCTTGTGGAATAAACATGGCGTTAATTAATGTTGTTCTAGATAGGCCTATATTCCGCAAATCCTAGGCCGTGCGGTAAACAAAAACATTAGGCCTGTTCTTAATTTCATGCATTTGCTTCCTTCCTGAAATATTAGGATACGGTATTAAAACAATTATAGATGAAATATATAAGAATGAATTGGCTAATAATTAAAATATGGGAAAATGAAGGGATGAATAAAATATGAAAAAGACGTCCACTGTGTCTCAGGTTGAACATATCCCCTCATCCAAATACCGGACCACAGTCTTAGAGGATGTAAGGTTATTCCCCTTCACTGTATAGGGGCCTACTTTGTCAGTGTATATTTTTTTCAGTATTGCTTTCTGCAATACCATCTGCAATTCAATGATTTACCTGCACCTCTTGCCGATGGAACTAAAATTTCTATTACATTTCCAGCATAGACCGAAAGATCTACTGATTAATCTCAGATAAGATAGTATACATACTCCAAGTATCGAAATGCACGCCATCGTGTCGGGATTCAATATTTCGACATTAATTATGTCATCATCAACATAGTTTACCAAAATTGCAGTGTTTGTACATCGAAATATAAACTAAATTATTTATTAATTGAAGTATAAGAGAGTAATAGTAATAATTAAAAATAATTTAATTTAACAATAATAGCGTAAACCTATTGCTAGTAATAATGAAACTGTTTTCAGTTTTCTCCATAAAAGCTTGGTTTTACTTACTTCTGAAACCGGGGTGATTGATCACAGCGGGCCCAGTTATTCATTCAGCGATCGGATCAAAGGAAGTAGATCGGGTGCGTGTGGTCTCAATTCTAATAATATAAGCCTTCTATCGTCTCTATTTATTATCTATAGGTCACGTCTCTATATCCTGGTAGGTATCTATCTAATATTTATTTATTGTCTTATTTTCTTCCACAATAATGGCATTTCCAGGCATCTAAGAAATTGAGTCATTCATATTTTTAAAACAATACTTATGTCTTCAAATTCTTCGAACTTAAGTGTGCGGTGTAAGTGACGGGTTGTCCAATACGCCTTTTCCACGAATCGATAGACATCTTGTGATGACAAACAACCCAAAGCGTGTCAGTGGTGCGTAACCAACAAAAAAAAAAGGATAAGCATTGAGGCTGAATTCTTGTCCTTATGATATCTAAAAATACTCCATAACGGAGGGTCGTATCACATTAATTTTTTCTGGAAAATGTTCTCAAAAGACTATTTTACTCCAATATATGATTAAATAAAAATTGAAAAATGTTTTTGACCTCTGAAATCGAGATGCAAAGAGAAAAGCTTATCTAAGTAGTATTAAAATAGGCCTGCATTGCAGTGAAGTAGCATAGTAGGCCTACTTTCTTATTTTTACTGTTCCAGGTACCGATAATATACATATTTCTCTTATTATAAAGTACAAGTTATGTTTTATAGAAAAGTATAGTATAGTAAATCATGTTTTTTAACACAGCTCTCATAGTAACTAAAACGGTTGTCTGCACTGTAATGCATACTAGGCCTATTTTAATACACTACTTAGACAGGCTTTTCTTTTTCCATCTTGATTTCAGAGGTCAAACATTTTTCATTTTTTTTAAAATCATAGTGGTGTAGAATAGTCTTTTGAGAACATTTTGTGAGAGTAGCTTTAGAACATGAGGACAAGAATTCAGCCTGAAAGCTCAAAGCTTATCTTATTTCTGTTGGTTACGCACCACTGACTTGGGGGTGTTTGTCATCAATGTTTTCGCTCGAACTACAGTATCCGCTCGAATTTGTATCCGCTCGAGTTGGCAATCGCTCGAATAAACAGCAACAACATGTCATCTGTGTTGTAAAGTAAGGTGACGAAAAATAACAATATGAAATTTGCATTCAACTAAGTTATTGGTTTTTGCTTAAATTGTTATATTAACTGGCTATAAAGCCATAATATCAATGGTACGTAATGTTAAGTATTCAGTTCAGCAACTCACTGAGTATAAGGCAAGGACTACTAGGCCTAGCTAGGCCTTGCTAGTAGGGATAGGCCTAGTGTAGGAGGGGGCCTAGGATGCCGTCTGGATAGGTCTAGGTAGGTCTACAGTACTAAACTAGGCAGGTAGCAGGTCACTTCGGCCCAAAACCAAGTCAGCCCAAATCAACTCGGACCAAAACCAACTCGGCCCCAGACGACATACTATTATTGATGATATTATTGCTGCTGCTGCTATTTAGCCTAATTTTTACCGTATTTATTTGTAGTACACTTTCATGTTTATAATTAGGCTAGGCCTGGTTTATTTTTTTATGTTTTTACATTTATGCCATAAATTGTTTAGCATTGCTTTTGGTTTTGGTCAAAAAGTGTTGCCGTTTTTGTTTTTTACGGTTTTGACTTATTGCCGTTTTGTCCCGAAACCTATATGTGACTGTAAACAACTCAGTAAATAAAATGATAATTTGATATATTTAAGTGAAATAAATATCATTGTCAATGTGTCATACTTTAATAAATTTGCATTCAGGTCAGGTAAATTTATCGATTCTGAAAATGTATGTTAATGTCAGTTCAACTTAATTTTCAGCACTCTAATATAGCGTCAGCCCAAGCCGTGGCGCCCAAGACCTTGGCTCAACCCCGGCACTGATTTAATTATAATTGTGTTTTTATTAAATGTAATTTAATTTCCTACAATAATATGTAGTGTCATTCAATAAATTATTAATTCATTGTTAACTTTTCAAATTATGCATTGGAAATATTTGTATTCTTTTCATTTTACTCACGTCATTTGTTGTTGTTGAATTGCCTTGAATTGAATGAACACACTTGACAACGTACAATACTACTAGGTCTGATGCCAAAATATAGAGGTTCCCTGCTAAAAGAAGCACTCAATTACCACGAAATCAAAAAGATGTTCTTCTAGGCCTAAGCCTGTATTGTACATTAGTCAATCATCACAAAGTAACATTTTAATGTTTTCATTCAAACGTATTACATGACAACGTTATTTCATGAAGTTGTCATAATAATAACATTAACTTTTTTTTTTTATTCTCGAGCTTTCGCTGGGTTTCTACACAGCTTAATTATGAGTGAGACAGCAACAACAAGATTTCATGAAATTGTTCCCAAGGTGCATGAACTCACTGATGATTAAGCTTTGTTGAAAACCAGCAAAGGCTCGAGAATAAAACGTAAGTTAAGCTGAGGTCAGGCATAAAATACAAGAAATGAGAGTAGCCTAATTCTAAGTTTAACAAACTGGTAACTGATATAATAAAGCCTAATTTATTTCTATTTTATAATATCTGTATATAATAAACAAAGTTGAAAAAACGCTAGAAGAGTCATTCTCTATAAATATCATTTATAAAAAAAGATACTTTGTGCTCACCTACAGTATATTTCAGTCTACACCAATTATAAACAATATTGAGTTTTTCTTATTCTATTTCAGGTATATCCATTAATAATTATATATATTAATAAATATATAATTTACAATCCATTCCATTTGACCTTGAAATGACAGACTGACTACAGCAGTCAAAATGACTTCCAAAGCAGAAAATTGCAACTCTGATGGTGAACAAGTAATAAGAGATATCTCTCAGATTTTGCCACCAAGTCACAAGAAGAAAAGCACTAAACCTATCCAAGGAGAGCATGTCACAAAATCAAGTGACAAAATTATTCCTGGACCCCCTACATCAAGCGAGAAGCCAAGAAAACGGGGAAGACCCAGAAAGCAGGTAACTCAGACAAAGGTAGATGATGATGTTAAACCGGAAATAAACAAAGGTGAAATAAAAGAAGGTGAAAAGTTAGATGAGGCAGTAGAAATTGAACAAGGAATTACAGGTAGAATGGCAACGGTTTTGGGAATGGAAAAGAAAACAAGTTTGGAGCAGAATACAGAATCAACTGACAAGTCAGATCATATGGTCAGCTCCAAAGTGGTTGTTAAGAAGAAAAGAGGTTTGTATTTTGATTCAATTTTTGTTTATTCATCATTTTTATTTAATTTTTTTTTATTGTTGGTCAGATATCTTGATATATATCAGATATTGTTCTTTCTGTGTATTAAACTCTATTTGGTTTATTGTTTCTATACAACAGTAATTGGTTAGAGTGGTTCAGTGTAGCTTGTTTGGATGGTGTTGTGGAACAACATGTGACTTTGGCTGTAAAAAGAGATTTTATTGATTTTTCCATTGAAAATTTGAATATGAAAAATTGTCCGTACGCAACAGGAATAATTCCTTCCCTATTCAGTATAGATCCTCGTCTGGTATTCACTTTAGGATATTTTTGTAAAAGGTGTGTGAATTCAGTGTTTTTATTGATTTTGAAAATATTTTTTTAGGTGTTTTATAGCAGATGATATATCTTTAAAGCCATGCTCTGGAGGAAAATATACTTTGATATGTTGTACAACTGATGTCTAAGACACAAAACGGCTGTGTGACAAAAAATTCAGGGACGGTTAATGAAATACAGATTTTTGAATATTAAAAAACTTGGGGAAAAGGTGGAAAAAAGTGTGGTTGTGGCCCCTTTTCCCACAGCTTTTAAATATTTAAAAATCTGTATCTCATTAATCGTTCCTTTTTGTGTCTTAGAAAGTCAGTTGTGCAACACATCTAAAAGAAATAAATTGTTTTCATCCTGAACCATTTCATCATTTATTTTTAGCTGATGAGGAACTCTAGAAATACCCTGCTGATTGATTGCTTTTTTGCTGATTGACTGTGCTTTTTTTGTTTTTTAGAGAAAAAAAAATAACAGGCTCATCCTGGAATTGAACCAGGGACCTTTCACCTACTGTACATTCATGCCTCTAGACCAACAAGCCATAGTTACTTTGTCTCAAACCCTAAGTTGCATACATGCCTCTAGACCAACGAGCCATAATTACTATATAATTTTGAAGGAGCTCTAGGAATACTCGGCTGACTGATAGATTTTTTTTGCTGATTGATTAATAGATCTTTTTTATTTTTAGAGAAAAAGAAGTAATGGGCTCGCCCAGGAATTGAATCAAATAACTCTCACTCCCTAATCTACATTCATGCCTCTAGACCAACGAGTCATAGTTATTGTGTAATTTTGATGGAGCTATAGGAATACTTGGCTGAATGAATGTTTGATTGATTAATAAATCTCTTTTGTATCGGTGCTCTACTGTCTTTTTTAAACTGCCCTCATCGGAGCTTTCGAGATTACGAGAACTTATTTACTTGTGTTAGTATTTATGATCATTCTACTGGTGCAAAATAATGATTTCTTTTTTTTGTATTTCATCTTGAAGGAAGACCAAGAAAGACAAAAGTGAAAGAAAGTACAACCAATAAGCGTGATGATGAACCAAAAAAAAAACGAAAAAGAAAAAACATGGAAGATGATGTTTATGAGGATAATGAGTATGCCTACCCTAACTCAGGATATACCACAAAATCTGGTCGCGTGGTAAATAAGAAAAAAACTGATGATGAATCAACTTGCACTGCTTCTACGCAGTCCGATACTGACCATGAGGACGGTAGAAATTTTCATGATTACTCAACATTAGATGAAAAGTATAAAGCTCTGTATGACAAATATAAAGAGGAGGCAGATGTTTGGGTTGGTCATTTAAACAATGGAAAAAGTGCAAAATGCCGTTGGTGTTCCATGAACTACAAAAAACTGACAACGATACTGCGGCATTATGACAAATGCCATGAATATTATGTAGGTTGTGATTTTATGTTGATAGGGAGCATCCGATTGCACGACGACGGTAGGACCTAGAACGTAATGATATTACATAAAGTCATCCACGCATTCGAGGATGTAGAGTTGTCGTCTGGATTTCTAGAACGCAGTTTGGCTGAATCTACATTGTGCAGAGAGCGTCCGACGGTCATGGATGAGTGAATCCGTTCTAGAGTCACGTCGTAGGGCAGATCGAAAGCTCCCACCCTAATGTATTTTGTTTCATACTACTAGTCAAATAAATCCAATTGAATAATAATAATAATCATAAATTATAGGAGGTAAGCCTACATATTCCGGTAAACTAACTTACAAACGGATACAAACCTTGTCCTTAATCCGCCTAACTCTCAATATGAAGGTTATTCGAGATGTCTGACTCCAATTAAAACCCAACGCTGACTGGGTTTTAACTGGGTCTTCAGCACGAGAAGCAGGAACAATACCTCTCAACCAACCGGTCAGCTGTTGTAAAACTGATATAATAAAAATAATAATGTGGAATGCCCTGACCAGACTATCAAATTTTATTTGTTAAAAACTTTTGACTTGCCTAAATATAATTATGATTATGGGATATTACATTTTTCATCTTGAAAGTATAAAAAGTAATATCTTTATTTTATTTTATTTTTTTTGCAGAAAAATGGCTTTAATTGCAATGAGTGTGGTAATATTTTCAAATCACCAGGGAGTTTAAATTACCACAAGCTAGCAAATCACACTAAGGCAGTAGTAAGTTTCAATGTTATGTAGTGTTTGCATTGTATGTTAAGTGAGTGATGAATGTTTATGATGCTACTATTCTGCCTATTGATGTAACAACTAGGCTGGCATATCTAGGGTTGTGACGGGTGCACTCCCCCAAAAAATCTAGCACTTCCTATTCGCCCCTCACATTGAAAATGTCAGAAGCAGAAAAGTCACCTATCACATTATTTTGTGAATTAGCGCCCCCTCACTAAATCAACGAGCCCCATTGAACTTTCGTCCCTCTCCCCCATCAGTCCTCATTTCATATGCCACTGATTTAAACTATCATAAAGCCTCAAATTGAAGCCAAGTGGGCTTAATCTCGGGATGAAGTCCATTTCAAATTGAAGCCCCCTCTTTAGTTTGCAAAATTAGCCTCGAAAAGAAGCCCATGGGCTTCTTTTCCAGATAGCATAGGCTTCTTTTTGAGATAGTACAGTATAGTATATATCTGTATACACTGTACATGAATAAACTGTACACCAAAAAACAAAATAAATTAATAACAAGCTTGGTTTATACAGCAGTTAAAGTGATTTAATGTCAGTTAAATACACTCCATGATACAGATTGATGTTACAGTGGCCGTATTTATTGTTTATAGTACAAATTCACAAAATTTACAACATTCATTTTCAAATTGAAGCCCTTCTAAAGTTCGCAAAAAAAAAAGAAGCCCAGGGCTTCAATTCAGGGTTTTACGGTAGAGAATTTTATCAATTAAAGTTAGATATTTATTCATCAACAGTTACCTGGATATTATAAACCAACTATTGCAATTGTTTTCCTAGATATGTAACGAAAATATTTTTTTTTTTCTGCCAGTCCCCGGCACTTCAAATGACAAGTGACAAATTTGGCATTGGAATTTATATTGTAATTTCTGATTTAAAAGTAAAATTGAGTGGTTCTTGTGTTTGTTTAGCTACTACATTCCTTGGTACATTAAACTGACTATATAAAATGAAGCTAATTTTTAACATTTTGTTTATAATAGAATAGGTTGTGTTGGAGGAAAAGTTTTCTTTAATTTCAATGAAAGGTTAATCCATATGCCTTGTCTGCTTTAAACATTTAGTAATTATATCATTTGCTTAAATTTATAGATGTATTATTTCCTTGCTTTAGGTGGAAGAATCTCAGAAAAAGGATAAAAAGCAAAGTGAAGCCCAAGTACTTAAACAGCTTCTTCGTCAGAAGAAAAAACTCAACTGTAAAAATGAGTCTTGTACAAAATCGTTCACAACAGTCTTAGGCTACCAATACCATATGAAAAGATGCGGCGTCGAGGAAGTAGCCGCGATATATACATGTCAAATTTGCCAGAAAACCTACACCACTGACCCTGGTCTGAAATACCATCTCAGTAGTAGGCATGCTCCTACGGTAGAAAAAGCTTCCCTAGACAAGACAGAAGAAGTTTTCACTGATGATTCAGGGAAGCGTAGACGGTCTGCAGCTCATAGGTAAGTAAGGGTGATTCATTCAACCAATCACTATGCTCACATTTTCAAAGCCACGAACTTGTATAGAAACTGAGTCACGTCTCTCATCGGCTAGTTAGGCATGGCTAAAAAATACTCTCCCTAATAAAATGAACCTAAAATATATAGAATAGACCTAAGACGAGTGGGCAGTGGCAAAGACGAATTAAGCTTAGGCTAGATGGCCCATATTACAACGTACACAGCACAACATTCCGGGAGGATGGCCTACTAACTAGGCCTCCAACTAGAGTCTAGTAGGCCTACTAGTAGTAGTAGAGAGAGGTGGGTAGTAGAGAGAGGTGGGCATACTTTTTGTAAGTTCTTACTAATTCATTACATTTTTAATAATCTCTAGGCCTAAACAGGATTGTCTGTAAGTTCCTACTACTGTCATCAGTCCATTACGTCGTTCAGCAGGCCAAAAACTAATTTACTAACTAAATTAATTCAAGTAGCTACGCAAAAGCTAGCTGCCTAGCTTAGCCGTTGGGACACTGCACATCTTCAATTTGAATATTATCAAGATTGATTATACATTAGCAAGCCAATCACTTGACAATCATGCATACGATATCACACATCAAATTTGATGTGTTACAGTAAATCGTACACATGAATGATCAGACAGCATTTGCCCAGGCCCTAATCCGAAAAAAATGAAATCGAGTATGGGACGCCATATAACTTAGATATGGTGGGCAAGTGCAATAAAGAGTAACTCAAAATTAGGGCCTGGAACCCAGGCTAAAATACAAGTTACAATAGCGCACCATCTTTCGGATGAGACGTTCAAGCCATTGAACCCGAGTGCATTCATGACCCATGTACACGTTAAAGAACTCAGTACACTCTTCCGAGTAGAGTAGGGGATTGTCTCTCGGTGTACTGTCCAATCACCACCAGAAGGACCCCAATTGAAATATGTCTTCTAGACTTTCGTGGGATATCCTTGGTGTTTACACCGAATAAATCCAACCAATCGAACCAACCAAAGTTAGGTATTGCAACTTTGTAAGAGCATGGAAAACTAATGCCGGGCATTCCCTACGTCGCACAATGAATCCATCCCCGCTCCCTGTGAGCGCTAAACGACGCGACACCATCAGCTGTTTGTCGGTGGCAGTCTGAACGGATCATCTTTAAAAATGATCCTTTGCCTGCGTGTTGTAGCTTTGCATTCGTTATAGGATCGTGTCGGCCGACAACTGTCGGGCACAGTGGTTGATCGGCTTTAGTCTTCCGTGGTAAATACGGCCTGTTTTATACATACTTATTATTTTCCCATGCTCCTTTAGAATCTGTTTCGGTTTTGTATTGAAAGTTTGTAAAACGTAAGCAAGCAACATTGAAAGAAGATAGTTTTTTTGGGTGGGGGTAGGGGGGATGTAAGCAGAAGGTGGAAGTAATCAGTGTTTTTAAAAAATTCACCCCTTTATAGTAAATACATGTCCCAGGCTTATTTTGTTTTTTTGTTTTTTTTTACACATAAAGGCTGTTAGTCCCTCCCCAATGCCTAGAACATATGTTTTGTATTTTTGGAAAAAGTAAATTGAGAGTTACTTTTAAAGATTATTTAGTATGTACATAATAATTAGGAATAAATAAATTTCTATTTTTTTTTTTACATTTCAGAGCAATGGCTTCTATGAAAGAATTGAAGGAGAAAGGTTATGTAGAAGTTAATGATACAGGAAAGGAAGAGAAACGAACTAAAACATCCACAAATGACTTTATGGTAGGAACAACTTCCTTCTCTCATTATTTATATTTTATTTGAAGATTGAAATCTAGATATGTCCGAAAGAGGGAGGGGCCGGGGCAGAAAAGGGGAAGTGGGCGAAAGTAGGGCCGGTCGAGATAACACCATCTTAGGGGAAATTTTGGTTTTATAGACGTCTGAAAATAACCTCTGAGGCGTTTTGAGTGATCAATTTTTCTTTATTTTTTTTTTAAATATTTTTTTCGCCCCCTAAATCCGCCGCTGCTATTTAAAATCACATTATTAAGATTGATCTAAATTTGATTAAATGTATTAAATATTAAGGTACTTTGTAGTCGATCTATAGCAAACATTTTAAGGGCCTGTTATTGGCAAATCTGTGGCTCTCTTTAATTAGAATGAATTAAGTTACATAGTTAGGTAACACAAACTGGGGTTAAAACAAACCTATGAAAACTTAAATACTTTTTATCTTAACTTTCTAAAATTCGCCTCTGAATGTTATTGTCGCAGTACTTAAAGCAATAAATCAATGTTGCTATCAGAATAGCAGCATTTAACAAGCTTGTGGTCAAAAGAAATCAGATGTAACAGACATTGCGAAGTACCTAAAATTAACAAAATAGTAACTAACACCATAAAACATATGGCACGCATAGACTAATAATTGACGGCTTTACTCGCAATTAGTATTGGATTGTCGATGCCAAAGTAACGATGAAATGACTGTATGCATGCGCTATGAGCGGAGATGTGCGTCGTTTTTGTTACCCACTTCTTAACCAGTCAGATGCCTAGAATCTATGTATGTGATATATAATATGTGAAAGCTTAAAACGTTGAGGTACCTGATATTTGATAATTTTATGTAAAGTTGAACATTGTTTTTTTGTTTTCTGTGGATAGCTTTTCACATCACCAAATATTGAGATAGATGAAGATTTACTGAAGGAATGGAAAGCTCAGTTTAGCTTAAAGCAAAGGGTACCTTGTCCATTTGATTGTGATTTCACCGCTGTCTTACTGGTATCACTTAAAGACCATTACCATTTCTGTCAGGAGGTTAGTTATACATTATAATTTAAGTGTGCAAGTGTGTGGCGCCCCGGTTGAGGACTCTTGACCTCGTTGTCAGGGGTCTCGCTGTGAGGAGTGACGATGTCTCTCAAAGCATTGCATAGTCTGGTCCCGCTTAAGAAAGGGGGATGGGTACCACGGACCTGTACAGGTTTGTCTATCTTTACAATAATAGGAGAGCCAAGTTGGAGTACTTTAAAAATGAAAGAAGAAGTATCCTAATTAATCAAAATCTTTTATCAAATATTTTTGGGGTGCATGATAGCTTGGTGACCTATAATTCAAAGTTTATAGCCTCTTTACAAAAGTGGTTTCCGCAACTTGGAGTTTGGGTTTTTAATCCCTCGCTGTGCACTTCCCTTGTGTCTTGAGGAAGGCACTTCATTTGCGGCGCTTCTCTTGACCTAGGAGAATGGTACCTGTGATGCGGTTGCCTGCCTCTGTGCCAATATGGCAACAACACTTGGTATGTGGACCTAATGACCAGGGAAAACAGAGCACTTCGTAACCTAAAAGAAAGGCGCTATATACAGTAGGTACCTAGTAACAAATGACAAAATAACAACAGTATACTGGAACAATATTTGTGGCAAAGACAAGCCAAACTAGTCACTCGTCGCAAAAATCAATATTTAGTTATTATTACAGTGTTCAATTGTAAAATGAGAGCTATAAAATGGTAAAAGAATCATTTAAGTCAGACATTTCCTTTGTAAGTTACAAGCGTTTAAACATACAGCTGTTTAAAAAACAATATTTGAGAAATCAGCCTTCAAAGTTTATGATTTCGGGCATTTCTCAAGCAGAAGCCACCACCAAATTGATAAAAATTATGTTTTAACATTGAAAATGGGAAAAATAACAGCGTAGCATAATGTATAGATATATTATAAAGGTTAGTTTTAGTGTAATAAAATAGATTTCAAACATTCCAGCATGTTTTGGCCAAATTTCTGAAACAGGATTTTGTGATGAGTGACTGGTTTGGCTTGTCTTTGCCACATTTTAAATGCTGTTTTTCTTTTATTTATGTATTTATTTATTTTAAATATATTATTTAATAATTATTAACACAAAACAGTAATTTTGTTATTTTGTTGTTTTTGTTAGAATCCTAATGCTGCTAATAATAGTGAACGTTATAAATGCAATATTTGTAATAAGGAATATACCATCAGGGCTTCAATTATCAGTCATGTTCGGGGCACGCATACAAAGGTACGTGTATAGATCCTCTCAAAATAATGGTTGTTACAATGATGATGATAATGATGATGATGATGATGACGATTACGACGATGGCGACGACGACATTGTTATACAGGCGGTTATACAGGTGGTGCAACAATGACAATTGACAATGACAGTAATGACAGCAGTGAGAATGGATATACAGATAAAGGACCCTGACAGCAAAAATAATGATGAAAAAAGATATAAAGTGATAATGGCGGTAGTGTGATGAAGATGATAACAATGAAAAGGATGGGGGTAGAATTTGAACCCAGAACTGAGGTAATATGCCATTTTGATTTGTAATCATTTTACAGCTTTACGTTTGTTAATTTAACAGTGGCAGATCCATGAATTTGAAATAGGGGGCCCAGGAGGGATTTTTACAGATGGAGGGTCTGGGGTGAGAAAATTTATGATTATGGCACCTCTAGATGGCCATATATGGCACTCTCAGACTTAAATTTTAATATAATTTTTTTCTCCATTTTTTTTTGTAGCTAGCTTCCCCCTCCCCATGACTGTGCCATTGTTTAATATATTCTAATTTTATTTCCTAGGATGAAAGGGATAAGTATTTCATTGAGCACAACATACCCATAATGGAGTCTGAATCGGACAGTGATGAAGAGGATGAGGACGAAGGCATTGATGAGAATGATTACAATGAGGGCGGTAGATTCGTAGATTATGAAGTAGCGAAACACAGTAAGAAATTTATACTTTATTCTATAAAAGAAATTACCTTGTTAGGAATTATGTTTTCATGACTAAAAGCTACATTATTTTATTTATGATTTAATTCATCTTTATTATATTGCATTAAGGCTAATAGTTTAAATGGTTCATTTCTATCCTTGCAAAGCATGGATTTTTATCCTAAAGAGATTGTCTGCGTGGAATTCAGTACAACTACCAGATGGCGGAAGCGGTACTACCTAAACATGTCTTGGGGTTGTAAACACTGTATAATGAAACGCACATCTTCTGTTGCAGGGGCGGAAGCTAGTTTCGGACAAGGGGGTGTGGAAAATTTGAATGTGGAACTAAATCACAAAATGTGGAACTAAATCCATATTCCGATGAATACTTACTGGTCATTTTTAGTATTTTAACCACTTTTAGTGGAACCAATTTGTTTGCCATGTGGAGGGGGAATGAGTAAGTCATGCCATGTAGTTGGCTATTTCTTAAAATAAAAGTAATAACACTCTAATCCAAGTCCCAGAGCGGTTCTCATAATTACCAATTTACCGCACTTGTGCGGGTGGAGCACATACTCCCTGGGGGAGCATTCCATAATTTACTTCTGTGAGACAATTGATAATAAATTGGTGAAAATCTTCAGATATATGAATTTGCAGAAGAGGGGCTGTTTTTCGTGAGATTCTTGCGGGATTGCAGGAGGCTGTCCTGACTTTCGGGAGACTCCCGCGACTTGCAGAAGACTTTGGACCACTGGGGTGGAGTGAGAAAACTGTTGAGCCAACTGCTATATTAAAGTTTGGAATTTATTATTTCTATGTTTAGTCTTATGATTGTTTTATAAGATATCTTCTTTTCATTTGAATAAAATAATTTTAGTTGGTGGAATCTTAGTCTGTTATAGAATTATGCATTTTTCTACCATCAGGAAACCATTCTTATTTCATTCCTGGGCAGTGCATAAAGCAGTACTACAAATGGTAAGGGAAAAATTCTTTGAATAAATTTTTTAAAAACTGCCAATAAAATTGTAGACATAGCAGAAAATGTATTATGTTTTAAACAGAAAAAAGTTTTTAACAAAAATAGATTTAAAGATTGAAGTATACAAACTCCTCGGTATTCTTAAAATGGTCTTAAGTCGTAGTTCGAGCTTAAACAAAATTACATCATTTTGTAATCCTAAAATGAAATTTGACTAGCACTACAATTAAATCACATGAACCTCGACTAAAATTATACTGCTGCAGGCTAATTTATTTAGTCAGCCTATGCGATGGTTCCCGATTTGCATGAAATCCCCTCACATTGCGGTCACATAACTTCACCGTAACAACAACAAAGATGGCGCCACCCTTGCATGGCTTCAACTATAATAGTTCTCCAAAGAAACCAAATTTTCAGTGACTGTTCAACTTCTCTATCGATACGGTAACGACTAATATTGTTATTATTATAGGAAATTAATTAAGCGA
This sequence comes from Anneissia japonica, assembly GCF_011630105.1. NCBI lineage: Eukaryota > Metazoa > Echinodermata > Crinoidea > Comatulida > Comatulidae > Anneissia > Anneissia japonica. Next base: position 232,928 of record NW_022702862.1, on the reverse strand, counting down.
ATGATGGTATATTATGAATTATGAAGAAATTTTTTTTTTAACGGCAGACAGCAGCTTATTATGCATCCGCGTTACTGGATCTCTCAAATTTCGTCTGCTATTAAAATGAGCTCTTTTCATTGGTTAGTTTGATAGTCGTTGCATGACAGCCATCTTCAGCTGAACTAAAAGTAGGAATTGATTTAGTCATAGTTAGAACTTCAAATATGTTGCTTATGAATACAAGTTTAAGTTGAGGTTGCAACAAGACTAAATGAAGTTCGACTAAAGTTCTTTTTAAGAACATGGGTGTAAGTATGGAAAGACCATAAAAAATATTTTTAAAATAACAAAATAAAATTTAAAGATTGAAGTATACAATTAGTCTAGAAAGACCATAAAAAATTAAATTTTTAAAATTTAATTGCTTGTATTTTTTATTGCCAATATTAAGAACATACACAGACACAATAACAGTCAATTGAGGGAGCAGGCGGGAACCTATAAGTGAACTAAATCACTGTGACAGTGTTAGTTTCTTACTCCACAGTAACATATATAAATAGTGTAGAAAGAGAAGTGTCCTACTACAAGTAGGATCAATCATCAATGCTCAAATTCATGATAAGTTTTTTTTTTTTTTCAAATGATAAATAAATTAAATTTTAGTAATAAATATTTTGAAGGTTTTTATTATTTTTTGTTTCATTTTAACAGGAAAAAAGAAAACCACTGCAGCCAGGACGAAAGACTGTTTTCTGAATCCAGTGCACAGTTAAACAATTGGAAACTGTTGTCGGAAAGGTATGAGGATTACACATAGAGGGCAGTATTCACAGTTGAATCGTGTGCTATCCAAGGATGCATGCATAATTGGTATAGGTAATGCGGTGTTTGAAAAATAAAGGGTTATTGTAAATATGGATCATGTATGTCATTTATCCATCAAACAAAATTTACATTCAGTACAATAATGTAGTTTCTCGACTATGACCAACTTGCTTTACTTATTACTGTGTGAAGATGTGGATAAAAGTTGCACAAGGCCTCAATCAATGAAAGCAGATTTGCATTCAGACTCATACCTCAATCACTACTGATGAAAATTGTAATACATTTTTAATCATAATAATTTGTATCTTTCTGATTTATTGAATATGTGGAAGGCATTTGGCGCAGTGGAAACGGTTTTGTTTTCCATTCTTGAGGTCATGGTTTTATCCCTCACTGTGCACTTCGCTTGTGTCCTTAAGCAATGTATTGTATCTGCATTGCTTCTCTCCACCCAGGAGTATAAATGGGTACCTGGTTGGGTTGCCGGCCCTTGCACTGATTACAGCAGCAATACTTATACCCAATGACCTAAAAAAAAAAAAAAAAAATCGCTTTGTGACCTAAAGGATAGGTGCTATATAAATTCCAAATAACAAACAATCAAGTTTTATTCTTCTAGTGATGCCGCTAAGGCTGAACCAAAGTGCATGATGTCTCCCAGGTTTAAGGTCAAAGTTGATGACGAAAGTGTTGATATTGAGGACAAGCAAGATGAAGAAGAGGAGTATATAAGACTAGAGCGCTATGGCGTTACTACTCATGCAACTGGTAAGTATCAACTCAAATTATTATAGTATTTTGAAGATAAAGTAAACAATCCACTTTTGGGATCAATTGTAGAAGCTGGAAGCTTATTTTAGGTGATCACAGTGAAACAAACATAAAACAGATGAATGAGAACAAAATGACTACAGTTTGTATAAATATAGTCTGAATCATTATGTTTATTATCGATATTATTTATAAGATATTAATTAACTTTTGAAGTTGTTAGCTTTAAAGTGAAAATTAGAATAATAACAACTAATGTTTAAATGTTCAGACACATCAATGCTAGTTTGAATGGCACGGCACACTTACCTTTTGATTCTGGTGGTGGAAAAGTCTTCTTAGAAGAATTCTAAACTGTAGGCCCAGTGTTCGCAGTTGGCTCTTGTGCACTTTAAAGAACCTGGTACATCTTTTTCGAGGCAAGTAAAGGGTTACGGTCTATACAGCTGCTGTTGTTGACGGACGAGAGTAGTTGGTACCCGTTTACCATGTAGCTTAGACATCAAGAGACCCTTACATATGGGAGAAGCAAGTTAGTCCACACCTCAAGTCCTTTGAGACCGTTTCAGTGTAAAGAGCTATGTAATTGTAACTACATTACATTAACGTAACTACATTACATAAACACTTGTATAATCTTTGCATTACTGTACCTTTAAATAAGTTACTTTTGTGAATTATTGAAAACTTTTTTTTTTTTTTTATCTGTGACTTAATGAATGTTGATAAGAGCAGCGGGAATGGTTTGGTTTCCCAACCTTGGGGTCAGGGTTTCAATCCCTCTCTGTACATTTCACTTGTACAGAAAGGCAAATAATCTTCATTATTTCTCTCCACCTAGAAGTATAAATGGCCGCCTGGTGGGTTTACCTGCTCCTGCCCTGATTACCAGCAGCAACACTTAAAAAAAGCATATGGACCAAAAATGACCAGGGAAATGAAGCGTTTTGTATCTGCAAAGAAAAGGCGCTGTACAGTATAAATGATATAAGAAGAACAATTAAATTGTTTTTCTTAATATTTAAATAAATCTAATATTATGTTTTGTATTTTTTTTTTATCCACAATAGATAAGAATGTAAACCTGTTTGTAGGTGGGCCAGTGTGGGCCATGGCTTGGTGTCCAACCCCAGTCAGCAGTCATTCGGCCAATCAGTATGCAGCAATTAGCTGTCATCAAACATTTGACTCTGTCCATAAATGCTGCACTCGCTATGTTTATCCTGGTGCTATTCAGATCTGGAGGTTTGGTTGTCTTTTAGATAATGGGTAAGTCATCAAGATTTAAGAATTGTTTTCAAACGACAACATTAATTTTTTTTTTTAAACAAGTAAAGCAGCGATAGAAGTGAATCTTAAGCTCAGTCCAGACTATCAAATTTTCTGTTGTATGCCCATATATAGTCATGATGTGCCTATATATGGTCATGATCTGATGTCATCTTGACCATATTTAGACATAGCCATGTCACATGCTTTTGTTAAATAAAGTTGATTGTCTAACAGGGCTTTAGATATGATGATCTATGTGATTCGGTGCACACTCACAGCTACTTTTATAGTCTGCTAAGCTGTGCTGCCCTCTCTCTTTATGATAATTATCTTGATAATAGATAATGAATAAAGGATAACAAATTATAAGAACATATTTCTTATATATTTCCATGTTTTTTTATCATGGTTTTTGCAAAATTTCACACACACCCTCAACAAAAAGCGATAGTATCCCCCAAGCAATTTGTGTTTGCATAAATATTGAGCAATATACTAATGACTTAAAGTCAGGCTCCGGAGGAAAAACATTTTTTGATATGTTGTAGAACTGATTTTTCTAAGACTGAAAAAAGTTGTTTGACGAAAAACTGGGGGACGATGAATGAGATACAGATTTTTAAATATTTAAAAACTGGGGGGAAAGGGGCGTAACCGCCCAATTTTACCTCTTTTTCCCCCAGTTTTTAAATATTAAAAAATCTGTATCTCATTCACCGTTCCCCAGTTCTTTGTCAAACAAATTTTTTTCTGTCTTAGAAAAATCAGATCTACAACATATCAAAAAAATGTTTTCCTCCCGAGTCTGACTTTAACTCTCTGAAGTCAGGTGGCCATAGTCCAAGTCACAGTGTTCAGAAAACTAAAATAAATGCTTTGTGAAGAAAGTTGGGGTCCTTGGAGGAAGTCACTTTCGAGAGATCTGATTAAATGTGACTTTGCTGCGCATGGTGACACCTGTCAGGTTTCTGATTTCTGTGAGAGAAATGAAAAATAAATTACCAAAAAACATGCAAAATAATATGAATTTGCGGGAGATTGGTTATTTTGTCTGGGAGTTTCCTGGCTTATTTGCGGGAGGCCATCTCTATTTTTGGAGACTTGGGACCGCTGAGTAAGCTCATTAAATCAAATCTGCCTGAAGTGGTTTTTCTCACTTTGGGACCCCTTATTTTGATGATTATTACATTCTGCCTTTGTTTATTACAGAAATTATGAGAAGCCTTACCTATCATATGGCCTAGCTCATAACTGTGGTGCGATTTGGGACTTAAAGTGGTGTCCGTCAGGTTGCTGGGATGACCCCGCTGACACTCAGCCTGGTACTGTCTCTCGCCTAGGGGTGTTTGCTGTTGCTTGTTCTAACTCCACTGTTTGCGTGTTCTCAGTTCCGCATGAAGAGGCGCTAAGTGATGCAAGGAATGATGGGAAACCTGGTAAGCCATTAAAATATATTTCTCTCATTTTGCTAATGATGATGAATTTCCCGATTAGTTTATTGTGCATCATGATTAATTAAAGCAGTACCTGGTAATATTACTTACGGTGGCTAAATCTTTGATAATCTGTTCAGAGTAAAATGTTATGTTGAAAAATATCTGACTTGCTATTATATCACCTATGTATGGACATGATAATGTCATATTTAGGCATGGGGTCAATTACAATAGAAATGTAATCACTTAGAATTCTACTTACACTTATATTTTCAATTACAGTTTAATATAATTCTCTTTTCCCAATTACAATTATGATTACATTTTCCATTTTCAAGAAAAATCATATAAAGTTTGAAATAGACCTTTTCCTCATTGACATGATGAGAATTTAATAATGAGCATTTCAGCCCTCTAGCTGAAACACAAGGAGAGCAGCGATGGGAATTGAACCGGGGACCAAGTGATCTCCACGGTTCAGCGCACACACAGTACAGTGGCTACCACCAGATTAGCCGACTGTGCTAACCTGCTCCCTCTCTCTCTCTCTTAAATCTTATATTTAAATATCATGGAAGCTTTGTTTTACTCAAATTTACAGAATATTTTTTAAAACATTCATAGACAATATGTTTCTTTTTGTCCACTTCTAAAGGTTTCTACGACGTTACACCAACTTTGACACTAAAGCCAGCATCTAGTGCCAGTGATTGGTCAATGATTGGCCAATGTTGGTGCCTGGATTGGTTGCCATGCCAGCCTCACAATCAGATTGCTGCAGGATTTTCAAATGGTACGGCATGACTTAGCATTCATTTTTAGTTTTGAAATATTCTGTGGTGATATGATTCTGATATTTTCTGTAATTTATGCTTTACTACAGAGTCAAACATTCAAACATAGAATCTGAGTATATTAATATTAAAGTATTCTATTATTAAAGACTTCTCTTTTTTATGGCATGGCAGGAATTTTTTACCATTTGGTCCGTTTGTTTTTAAAATATTAGATTTTAGTTTATATACAGCGCTTAGAGGTTTCATAACATTAGGTGCTTTAATATAAATCTAGGATATTAATTATTTATAGTTTATAATGCCTCCCTCCCCCGTTACTGAAATCAGATACAGATGGAATGTTATAGATGCGACAGTTTGTTGGTTGGTGGGATGAATGACTTTCAATGAGATAGTCACAACAGTTCCTTTGGTACTATGCTGCAAAGCTAATATTTAGCATCAACTACTCTACTACATATGTACAATTAACTCCAGGTTTCTCAGTTAAGAAGTTATATTATGAGTTAAACCCTTTTAGAGTTTGGTAAGGTTGAATTATATATAGTGTAGTTTTATATGTCGCCATATCCATCTAACATAAGATGCTCAGGGCGCTTGATATGTGGATTAGTAACTCGATCAAAGATATTTTCTTCGTGTTTGTGCTACCCGGTAACCGAGTACCAGCAACTCTCGTCGTCCACCACTTGTTTGTTTCTAAGTCCTAATCTTCCCTTCTCTTAAGTCAGTGATATTGTAGTCACTATTGACTATTGATTGGCGTGTCTTAACTAAAGCCGGTTTTCCACTAGACGAATTTATTCACACGAATTGAAGGCGTCGGTTCGGTTTCTGAGCTCTGATTGGTTACACACATTTTTCGCTTCGCAAAAAGTAGAAACAGTTCGAACTACCAATTTCGCTGAAGCGAAAACTCCGATGGAAATGTTAATGCGCATGCGCATGAACAACGCTTTCGATTCGCGTGAATACATTTGTCTAGTGGAAAACCGACTTTAGTCTTTTTATAATAAATATATATATAAGAATAAAAATGTCCACACAAAGAACACATTGGAACTTAATTTGACTCCACACAGGAACGGTACTTAATGAGTATCAGTGCTTTGTATTGTCAAGATTATGTCAAATTACATACTGCTTATTTACTAATTCATGTATTTCTTGTAAAATTTCAATTATTTTATACATGACAAGATTGCTACAGTACATGATGGTCTATAAATTTTAATTGATGTATAAACATGAATAATTGTATATACTGTAATAATTCTCATATGTTTGTTTGAATCGTTTGAATATATCAATCAAAGATATTTATTGATAAATTAATACAATGATAACTTTATTTATCAATCATACATAGAAATTTGTGTTGACTCTGTGTAATGCTGAAATGCAAATACATACAGTATTAGTGCCTGAATGGCACAAATGATGAAGCTATTCCTAAACTTACAGTATTGCTAGTCATTTTATTATTGTTTTACATTTTCCGTAAATAAATTTTAAGGCCATTTCAATGTCATCTTAATAATTGAATATTTGAACATTGTTTGCTTTGTGGTTTGTCACTGCAACTCTTCTTGGTCTATTGGAGATTACAGTGATGCCATTTGAACAAATGGTAGTTTCATCATATTCAAGATGATCTATTTGTTTTATGAATATACCATTCTTATCAAATAACTGTAGTCCATTGCCACTTGATACTATTAAATTTTCATCCATATCCATGGTTACGCCACAAGAACGGAAAACCTTGCCATCTTTGTAACCAAAGGGTACCAGTATTCTCATAAACTTTCCATTTGCATCGAACATTTGTATTGCGTTAATTGAATTTGAAGAAACAATCACATGACCTTCCTTAGTTAAAGTGACGCCTTGCGGTCTCTCTATTTGACCTACTTTACTACCTTTTGAACCTATTTTACCCAGCAGCCTGCCATCATCAACATTGAATTTATACACACAGTGAGCATCCTGATCTGCTACATACAAGGCTCTAGTTTCCTTGTTTAATGTCAAGTCAGTTGGATATTTCAACATGCCTTTACCAAATGAGCGGATTTCTTCAAATTTATCATCACACATTACAACACATTTTGCTAAGTAATCATTATATATCATGTGACCATCACCCATTTGATGCATTTTATCAACTTTCACATTTTGTGGTACCTGTATACTAGCAACAAATGAACCTGATTGATCAAACTTGAAAATTTCATTACTGTAATGTGATACTAATAAGTGTCCATATCTATCTAACACTACATCTGTCACACAAAAATGTTCAACTATATCGGCTATGTCATCAATGGTATTAACAAGCCCCAGTGCTTCCACCTTGATATTTACTGGTGATCCTTTGATGTGTGCAGCTCCAGCAGTTATCTTCATTTGCCAGTCACCTTCCACATTGCATCTACCTGTTATTTTGTACTGTCTATTTCCAATGTATTGTACCTCAGCTAGCAATTCTTTATCAAATGAGTTTATTAATGTTGCAGCTAATTGGCATTCATCACTCTCTGCTGGACTTGATACTTTCACTACAAATGGTTGTTCTTCTGTGACAGTAATTACTTTTTCATCATCAGCAACCATATACCTCATGCTATTAGCAGTTGTGATTTTACCAATGCCATCTCTATTCATGAACTCATCCATGTGTGTAAATGGAATGAAATTAGGTGTACTGTTTATTTTATCAAATAATTTATCAATATCAGTTGCTAGGTCCTTGTCTTTGACAGCGTTGATAGTAGTCTTATGGGATCCAAGTGCTTCTCTTTTTTCTGGTTTGTTCATCATTTTATTAATTGAGGCTATTAGATTATTCACTTGAGTTATCTTTGAATCCATATCTTTATATTTACTATCAATTTCATCTTCTTTTTCCTTGTATATCTTTTCCATATCCAAAATTAATTCTTTGCTTTTCTTTTGAACTTTCTTAATAAGTTTGTTTTCTTGAGTTTCAATGGCTTTTCTACTTAACTTTAGTTGTGATTTAGATAATAATTTACTTTTAGCCATTAAATCTAGTTTTTCTGTTAATTCATTTTTAATTTCAAGTGCTAAGTTGACAACTTCATCGGCATCATTTTTAAACTCATCTATAGCAGTTGACATTGGAATCACTTTATGTTGTTCTTGGTGACAGTGAAGGATGTGTTCACATTTCTCACATGCTGATTTGTTGCAATAGGAGCAGTAAAATTCCAGTGGGGTGTTGCAGTGAACTTGGCAGTTAGTTGGTTTGCCATCGTGTTCATTCATGTCTAGTGTGTAAAGTGGGTGATCCTTTGTTGAATGTACTGTCTTGTGTTGTTTGACACATTGAGCTCTACATAGATACAGTTGACATGTTGAGCAGTGGTATGCTGGTTGGTTGTCACAAAAAGAGCATTTAGTTGGATTTTGTTCTTCTGTTTTGATGACATACTCTAGTAGTTGACTTATCATTGTATTTGAAGCCAGCTGTTGTATGTTTTCTTTCAATAGATCATGTTCTTCGTTACATATTGGACATTTCATTTTTCCATGAGTTTCTACCCATTTATGGATACACTGTTGACAAAAGGTATGCATACACTTCAGGGTCTTGGGTTGTTGAAACCTGTTGAGGCAGATGGCACACTCAAGATCTTGTTTATCCATAAACTGTAAGGCTTTTGATAGAGCCATCTGTAAAGACCATATAGATTTGTTAATTTTTCATTTAAATTTAAACCATATTTAATTAGGGTGACTGATTACTGATATTAGGC
>NW_022702862.1:202827-224038 GCF_011630105.1 Anneissia japonica | reverse complement strand
CTACCGGTCAGATGTAAGACGAAACAAGCATATTAAGTCATATATATAATGGTCAAGAATACTATGGTAAGTCATGTATATAGGAATTAGAATGAATTAGAATGAGAGAGTGATATTGTAATGAGTTGTTTGTTTGTTCAGTGACGGATTTCCCCAAGCAATGTAAAGGGCTTCTTTTATTTAATATGTTGATAGGTATTGTGGGCAGAATCAAGAATAGTAAAACAGTCTGAATTAGATGTGTTTTGACATTTAACAGAGTTTTGAGGATGTTGAAATATGTGTGATGTCCAGAACTAAATGCTTCCTACAGTAATCCATGTTTCTAAGTGTCTATTGGTCTCGCCAATATACACAGAGTTACACCCCGCGGAAGTAAGTTTGTAGACAACACGGGCTCAGAGATTAGTTGGGACATAGTCTTTTACATTTAAAAAATTTGATAATTTATATGACTTTGCTTTCAAACATATAAGTTGTCAAATTTTATTAATATTAAAGTTGTTCTTATTGAAAATGTATGTATATCAATTTCTTACCTTAATTCAACAGTTGACCAGCAGAAATGAATTAATGAATACTTGTTGCTAACTTATGTTGGTGTTTTCTGATTATTTTATCAGTTGAAATGTTGATTCAATTTTGTATTATCAAGTGGTCAAAGTCCAAAGTGATTGGCACTAAAAATAAATCTGCAGTGACAAAAATAAATTAGTATAAAAGAAATATTAAAGTATTTTTTCATGAAATTAGCAGTCAAAAAGATAAAATGTTTACATTTTTTACTATCAAAATACAAAGACCTTGAATACCGTAAGACCTCAAATTGAAGCCCTGGGTTTTTTTTGTGTTTTTTTGCGAACTTTTGATGGGCTTCTTTTCGAGTTCTTTTGCAAAGTAAAGAGGGGTTTCCATGGAATTTTTATGGAGGGAATTATCCGTTTTATATTAGGTATGGGTATGGCCTAGCATTGCTTTTGAAGTATCATTCAGAATTTTGCGATATGCGCGAAAAAAAGGGGCTATACAGTATATTAATATTTCATTGATCAAGTCTTAATGGTTTCATACTTCACTGAATACAAGATGGTAATAGGAAGACAGAGCCTATTGTTTTTGGTACATGATTATACTAATTGCATAATTACTATTTCATTAATGAGGAAACTTACCATACCATTATCGTAATTTCTATTAAAAAAACTTTTAATTTAGTTGAAATTGTAATAATCTTCATGTTGTTGTCATTGTCATTAGTGTAGAAAATTGTTTTTTTATCACGGTAACTAAAGTTTGGTAAGATTGATTGGTTTCAAACTACTACTCATCAATTCTCAGAGAAAAATCACAATGTGGAGAGGCTATGCTTTTATATTTTTTATTTATATATTTTGTTGCATTCAATTGTATGCCATGAATTGTGGCATTGCCTATTGTTGTAAACCATAGAAACTGTACAGCTCCCAGATCTATATTTGCAGAAAGCCTATGAGTTGTTAATATCAAATGGACTTTGAATTACACTGTAACTGCCTAGTCTGTAATAAGCCATAGACTCATTCACACAGGGCTGTTGTTGCAGACATTATGGGCCTTACCCATATTTCAGATTGCACATAAACTTCATTATTTTTGTATTAGTAATAAACAAATGTATCAATGCATAGCATGCCTACAATAACTTAACTTCAAATATAAATAAACTTGATATACCTGGAAGGCTAAACTCACTTGAAACTAAATGACGTCCGCTCACTGCACTATGTACCAAAAATACGCCACTCCTTTAGTAATAGGAGTTCCCTTATCGCTCACAGATAAGTTTCTAAATACACATCGCTGTCAAACAAACTTTCAGTTTATATAATAGCTTTATTATATAAGAATTTTTTATGTAAATTTGACTATGTTTCTGAGTGCTTTCCTATTTTATATCTGTGTTATAGTGATTTTAATATATTTAAAACCATCTAAAATATTTTATTTTTTTTAATTTGATTCAATCCCTGCACTTTGATAAAACAAAATAAGTAACAGAGTAAAATAGGAAAACTGTAATTACAAAGTATAGAAGGAGGCCTATATAAATTTGATATACATTTAAACTTTGGCCTCCAGTTGTTTAAACAAGATTGTGAAGGCGAGACTTTTTTATACCTCATTTAAAACCCACTGCCTGCCAATAATGATGATTTCAATTTAAAATATTTTATATTTGGCCAATTAAAACCGCCACAAAATCTCCCAAAATAGGATATAAATATTTCTTCCTATTTATATAATTTTAAAGCATTTAACAAACCCATTACTACACTGTGTGCATTCAACAATAACTTTTTATTTTAATTTTTTTGGACGTTTTTGGAAAAACCATTTGCTAAATAAGAAAAAAAAAATTATATTTATTTTTTTCCCGCCCTTGTCCGACGATTTTTAAAAATAAGTTTGTGAAACAAGGCATAAAAAAAGCCTCACCTAATTATTACAGACATTTTGCGATACAATACGATACTCCTTTATTGTCATTTTAACAACATTGTAGAAATGAAATTTGTGTTGATTGATCCAATAGGCAAGAACACTAGTATGTGCAATTCAGAAATATAAAAAGTATGAATAAATAGATAATGAAAAAAAAAAATCATTTTTTGAGAGAATTTTTGTGGGGGTTTTGCAAGAAATGATTATTTTGTAATAATAATAATACTGTAATATATTTATATACTGTAGTGTAGTGGATCAGTAAATGGTGTCTTTGTTCAAATGAAGAGACTTTTGACAGATATTTGCCAATAAACAAACTTAATGCTTTGTATTCTGTCTTTCTTTCTGAAGGCTTGATTGCAATCTGGAACCTAACAACGTCTTCACCACTTCTCAAAGAAGATTCCAAACATGGCACGTCACTGTACCCAATCCAAACCTTCCTGGCACATGGAAACCAAGTTTCCGGCTTATCATGGTGTCCCACTGGTTAGTAAATTCAATTCAATTCAAATTTAATTTCTGGAAAAACATAAAGAAAACATGATGGCAACTAGGTTGTCATGGTCATTAGAATCCATGGTTTCTTACTGTGTGAAGGCAAAGATAATAAATAGCAGAAGATAGAGCAGCTTCCCAATACTGTATAGTGGAACATCCGTTCAAAAGGCATTGTGGGTACACGGAGAGCAATTTTACTGCAACCGCGCGGAGGTGCTACATAAAAATAATAAAGGCGCTGCTCTTGTTCGCTTGTTTCCTTTAGTTTCTCCACTTAGTAAAATGTTCAAATTTTACTGCAACCGCAGGAGGGCAAATGTTCCATTGATTTAATGCAAATACGCGGAGCAGCTCATTCTTCTGCTATTTAAGTTCTTTTGTGAAGCCTGTACGTCATTGAATTTTAAGCAAGGAATCCAGTTGGGTGGGGAGGGGTGGGTCATGGACCTAGAACACTCCCCCCCCCCCCAAAAAAAAATAAGAGAAGAAAAGGAAAGAAAGGAAGGGGGAGAGGGAAAAGCTAATGGTATTGAAAACACTGCATGAGCTCTATCAAAGTTGTAGTTTGTGTACTTGTAATTAATTTGTTTTTGATATTGATTGTAATGACATTCCCCCCCCCCCCACCACAGGCTTAGTGCTTTACAATGCGCATGGCCCCACCCAGGTTTTTCTCTGGACCTACCCATGCACTTGACGCAGACTAACACTAGATTTAAAGACAGTTTTTTCTGTATTTCTGTTTGTTTGAAAAAAATGTTATTTTATATTTTGGCTACTAATTACTCAGGTTAAATAAGGCTTGCCATGCCAAAAACAGCATCAGTGAAAAAACATGAAAACTGACTTAATATTAAATTATTATTCATTTAATGGAATTGATTTACTATTGCCAAAGTTAAGTGTCAAAGTATTACGGCTTTTCTATACTAAAGTATGCAATACTGTTATATTCTTATGATAATTATTCAGTTTAAACATAGAGAAAATAGAAGTTCTATTTTCTCTATGGTTTAACAATCAGCGACAGTACGCTGGTTTTGGAATGGCAAGCCATGGGAGTGTTTAGCACGGTGGTTGCAGTTCAGGCTTCTCAAACTTGAGGTCGGAGTTTAAACCTCTAGTGTGCATTTCACTTGTGTCCTTTGGCAAGATCCATCTACCCCCACAGTGGAGTGTAAATAGTCTCCCTCTAATTAAAGACCATTTTATGGACCAAGGTTTCCATGGTTTTCATGGCAGCTTTGGTCTCTAATTAGAAAAATAATCATTATAAGGTAAAAGTTTGGTGTTCATCAGGGCCAGAGAAAGTGGTCTTTTATTGGAGATGGTCTTCATAGGAGGGAGAACTGTACTGTATTTGGTTGAATGCTGTAAACTTGAATGTGTGGTATTAGTCTTTGCACAATACACCATGATTAGGTATACTGAACATTCCAGGAAACCGAGAAGGTTTCTGTTTCTACTACCTTTCAGTAGTTATAAACAGAATCAGTTGTAGTAGGTTTACAGTGAAGGGGGAGACAAAAAGTTTTTTAATGCATGCGCTGGCCATCCACTGCATTGAAACCTTCTCATTTTGTCCTTCTAGATCCTAACTTTTTCGCTTCAGTCGGTTACGATCACAAAATATTATTCTGGAATCTGAAGAATGTTGCACAGCCTTTGTTTGTGCGTGAGAAGCATCAGCCATTAGCCTGTCGTTGGACGATCCACACTAAGGGAATTGTCGTCAGTCATGACACTATGACAGGAGGGTAAGTTAACAATCCTCACAGTACTTTTCACACCAACAACCGTGAGTTAGTTTACGCAATTACCAGTTCTCATTGTGTAACCTGTTAACTTGTTTAAGCCTAAACTTCTTTCACTTTTGTCAATGTCATCCCTAAGCATCATAAAAATAAATCTGAATTTTTTTTGCAACCCCCCTCCCCCACCACCCCAGACAGAAACCAGCATATGTCTCTTAATAGGTTATGTACAAGAACACAATAGTATGTTTAATGCTTTATTCATTACAGGTCATCAGTGTACTACCAGGATTATGGTGCATTCAGCTGTAAACCTCAGACAATAGTTAAGAAGGAAACATGTATGCCAGTAAGTTGTCTATTATATAAGTGACATAGATGCAGTGGCATATCTTGGGGTGGCAAAAGGGGCACTGTCCTGGCACCAAACCAATTCCCATCCCTCCCCCTCCCTCCCAATAGGTTCTTGATTGCCACTCATGCAAGCCTGGCAAAATAATTCTGGATTCCAAGTGTTCTCCCTCTTTGCATGGATCATCACACTATATGTGTGGATAAAATGTGGCCTGAAGCATGTTTACCATCTTTGGCTAGAAACCCTTTGTTTTTACAGCCTGACACAGACCATCTGTAAAACGTAATTGTACAGTATTAAACCTATTAACAATAATGCAGTGTAAAAGCAGTTCATAGTTTTTCTGGATGTCAAAGTTTGAGTGCGGTCCTCAGTGTTAAATCTAAAATTCACTTTGGCCCTTCGATCCATTTTTATGCCCACCCCTTGATAAATATATAGATAACAATAAGGGCTTGGTTATGGAGGACTGAGGATTGTTAATGATCAGTTGTCTACTCCACAAGCCTCATTAAAAGACTTGGTTATAGTGTTGGATAAAGAAGAAATGTGTTTTTCTAATTAAAATCTATTTTTTTGCATTTTGCAGGCTCTCGACAATACCAACTGGTTAGATAGTATCGTTGCTGGAGACGTCCTCGGTGACGTACGTTGCCAAGCAGTAAACATGGGAAAGAGGCTTAACAGCAACGTACAGTATACATTTGTGAGTTGCCCAGTTTATTGTACTAATGGCTTCATTGGAGCTGAATAACCATGTGATGTGCCCTGTTAGTGGTAATAGCAGTAATGTACAGTCCTTGCTGAAACCCCTGTTTTGTTTTATAGGTGTAGGGGAACCCTGGTGGTCCGACTTAAAAAAAAGGGCGATGAACTTTTGTTGGAAATCACCTCTAGTTTATGTGTACAAAATTTCCTGCACGTCTGTTCAAAACTGGTGACGCTGGACGCTTTTAAAGTTTTGGTAACAAGAACGAAAACAAGAACAGCAGTGAGACTTAGGAGTCAGCACCTTGTGTGGACCCAAAAATATCAAGCGTGTACACGGGGTTCCAAAGTTGGAAGAAATTCTTTTTTCCGGAAGATCTGGTTAAATGAGCTTTCTTAATATACTGTATATAATTTTATTTTGCTGCACATGATGATACCCATTGGTACTGATTTCTGTGAGACAATTGATACAAGAGTAGTAAAAACATGCAAATATCGTGATTTTGTGGGAGATGGGTTTTTTTCCGGGAGATTCGTAAGCTGGTAGCCAGTTTCAATCTGTTGAGACCAGCAGCGGTCCGACTTAAATTGTGTATTTCCATTTTATCCTTGTTTTTCAACATCAACTGTAATACTGTAGGCCTTTATTGTGGAAGGGTAGTGCATGAAAAAACTTGCACCCCAGGTTCTCCTACCCTACCACTAGAAATTTTCTGAGGATATAGAAAAATTTACCATGTTTCAACAATGCCAGCACCAGAAATTCCCTGACGAACGAAAAGGGGGCCGCATTACCTCAGCCCCACCATAGTTGTGGCTGAGAAATGGCACTTAGAGATCTGCAAAAATACGTTTCAAAGCAGTATTTTTATCCTGCTCCCTGGGTCCTTTGATGGCACGGCTAACGGTTATATATCGCATCATGTCAGTGCCTCCCATATTCCGCATCATTCTCCTCCCCATATTAATAACCTATGCAATAGATACAGTGAGCTACAGTACTCGGAAAAAGCCAGATTCTTGTTAACGTGCCAGAGTATTTTTATGTATAAGTAGGCCTACTGAAAATCAGTCAGAAAATGAATTAGTTGTAAGAATATTGCACGGGCCAGATAAAAATCTGTTGGCAGGCCGGAGGTTGAATACTGGGTCAATATAACAATCTTATTGTCGGCAATCTCACCTTTGCACCCCACAAATCATGATCCAAAATTGATCATGATGACAAACTTGTAATGTTGACAGATGTTGAGGTCAATGGAACATATATCAATTTGGACCCTTTCCTACAGTACCAAGGCCCTCGTTTCCTGGGCAACTTTAATAACTTTTTATTAAAACATTTACAGATGTTCTAATTCTAATTACTAGCTAATTGTTTATATAATTTCTTCCAGCCCCTTTATCAAACATCAATTGTCCATCTGGGCCAAACAAACACGAACAACTGTGATGTTAACACTTCGGATAAGAACAGTGCTGAAGTCATTGTGTCACAGAAGGATGCTAAAGGTGATGTTGACACTCTGTTGGAGGAAAAATCTTCACCAGACGTAGCAACTGCTTACGATAATGTTGCTCTTGTTTTTTATGATGCACCTAAGGTATTAATACTTAAGTTTTTCTATATACTATATGATTTTTTTTACCTCCTGATTTATATAATGTGTTTTTGTTTATAGCAGGATTATGCAAAAAAAAAAAAAAACACTAAATAATGGGTCATAATTAAAGTTGGTGGATCAGTACATATTGGTCTAAGTACAGAAGAGTTGAACAAATATTGATGTTACTCCATTATTTCATGAAATGCAGGGGCGGGGAGAGGTTCCCCCCCCCCCTCGGAGAGAAAAAGCACAATTTGTTGGGGAGAAAAAAAAATTATATGTATTTTCTACATATTAGTAGACTCTGAAATCGATTAAATAAGCCTTTGAAACCCCTAAATTGTCATAATTTTCTAGGGCTTCGCCCCCTGGAACACAGTCTTGTACTCAAAACTCGACCACGCCCACTTTGCTTTCGTCGGGGAAATCTGACCCCTCATCGGAAGCATTAGCCCCATCATCCGGGATCTCGGGCCCCCTGTCAGGCAAATCTTGGCACCACCCCGTTCAATAGATGATTGTATGAATTTATGTATATTGATTAGACCTGTACAAAGTGTATAGAATTCCAAGACGTACGACTGCCCTGATTTTGTATGCACACAATGCAACTTAAAAAAAAAAGTACTACCAGGAGGTAGAGGGCGCCCTGTTAAAATTTAACTATCGTTCGAAACTCGCCTTTTAAAAGACACCCTCTAGTTCATGGAGTACTTTTTTAAATAGGATTACATTCCAATGAAACCTAGAGAGTCGGACCTCTTGCAGTTCTATACTATTTGACCTGTACATAGTATAAATATTTGTGCCTTATAAATTTATGGATCCTTTTCTTCAACCACACAGAATACAGGAAAGAATAGACTTGCTGGCCTTGTTAAGAAGTTGCACGATCAGGATAAATTTACAAAATTTGAATTAAACAAACCGTTTCTAGCATCCGTTCTAAGAGTGAGTACTGTATTTCAATTTTACCTTATTATGTTGATTGCCTGGAAGTGCTTTCTGCATATGTCTCTATTTTCTACTTTTGTTACATATTCATCTTGTCCATAGCCTGTCACTGTTTTTTATTCTATCCAATTTCTCTTGTGTGTTATTAAGTTTTATCTATGAGTTAAGATCCTTTATATTTTATATTTGTATCATGTTTTTTTTGGTTTTTTTTTCATTACGGGTTGTAATTAATGTAACAAACTATTATTAGGATTACCATTACGATATATATATGATATAGTACAAATAATATATTACAAATAGGAATAATGGTGTTAAAAATTATGATTATTATAGTGATAACAATATAGCAACATATAGTAATGGATTTTGTATTTAAGAACAGTGTTTAACCTGATATAATTATTAAAATAACCCCTCCTTGGCAAAAATTCTCTCTATTGAAAATTGTCAGGACCTCTGACCCTTTCCCCGCCCCCAGCAACTTCCTCTGCTAAAGTAATAGTTCCAAAGCATGAACATTCTTTTTTTATAATTGAAAAGAATTATTCCACAACCATCCAAAATTCTATGCAATTTCTAACATTTTGTTTTTTTCTTCAACAGTCAAGCTGGAGTCCCAATTTAAGCTCTGTAGGGTGGGTGCTGACCGGTGGTCAGTCTGGTCTTGTGAGGGCGCACAATGTTAGAGAAGTCTTCAATGATTATGTTGAGCAGCAGATAAAGCAGATTCTAAAGCAAGAAGAATTATTATAGACAACTGTAACAATGATGACATTGATGAGCACCTAGCAACAGAAAGTCACTTGTGTACTAATACCCAATAAAGCACTTTTCATAGTTTGATCTGCATATTGAATGTCAATCAACATAAACAAACATTTAACGCTCATGTAAAGACTCCTAGTTGGGCACAGCTTTTAGATTGTCTGAATTTTTAGCAAGCTACATTACACGCAGTTCTTTATCTTACGATAAATATTACCCGTATGATGCAAGTATACTGATACACTATTTTCAGGCGATTCTGAAGGCCGTGCCAACTCCTAAAGCTGGGCACTTACTGCGCACGGCGGTTGTCGGCCGACGCGATTCTATATAGAACGCAACAACACACGCACAACAGATCGTTTTTAATGATGATCGGTTCAGACTGCCACCGACAATCAGCAGACAGCATCGCGTTGTCTATCACTCACTCACAGAGAGCAGAGTTGGATTTGTGGCGGTCGTATGACGCAGTGAGTAGCCAGGTTAAGCCTTCAAGACAGGCATGCACAGTTCAAACTACGAAATGGCTCATTTACACATAGACAGAATGTTGTTCCAAAGATTCAATAACTCTACTCTCCAGGATATTACTGTACTACAATACCGAGACCATGTAGAGTGCGTGCAAGATTTAGGATGCTCTTGGTCTGGAGTCGGGCGTAGGCTAGACCTACAACTATAGTTCGCATCAGTGACCGACATTAAGTGTCATTTTATTTTTAGACTTTGACATACAGTACAAGTGAATCAAATGTTTCATGGAATGTTTGTATAACTTGAGAATAAATAACCATAAAACAAGGTTTATATTTGTTTTGCAGTTGTTTTCATTGTAATTTGATTTATTTGAAAAAGAACATACAAACCAAAAACCAAAGGCTGCTACATTGTTTATCTGAATGTTTTTGAGAAGTGGTAAAATTAATAGTGTGTGTTTGAAGGGAGAGAAAAAAAAACACCTAAACCTACCCAGCAGAGCACATTTGCATCTGGTATAACAGTTCCATCAAGCTATTGGTTTAATAATAATAATACAGGAACATAAAGACATAAGCGAAACATTAGCTGATTACTAGCCTGAAGTTTGTGTTGTGCCAATGTCTGTTGTACTGTATTGATATTTGGATTTAAAATGTATAGACAAATACAGTAATATTACAAGTATGTGTGCAAAGATGGTTGTTCAAACACTAACTACAAAATCAAATCAAGTCAACGTCATTGTAGTGAAATTTACCTGTACAGGTAATTTTATTTTATTTATTACAATTATAGACATTGGGGGCAGAAATGCAACAAATTTACAAATGATGAATGTCCGCTGGATGATGTTACAGCTAATTCCAAAATTCATAGCACAAAAATTAAATTATTACTCGGAGAAATTGCTACAAATTAAGGGTCGCAAAGTCGCCCGCAAATTCGCGGGAGTCTCCCAGAAATCAAGATGGCCTCCCATACTCCACCAAGCATGCACGAAGCTCCCAGAAAATGACCCATATTCTGCAAATTCATAATATTTGCATGTTTTTACTACAGTTCAACTTGCCCAAGTCAAATCCAAAATATCATTGAAAAATTGTTTGTCTTGGATAAAATTTGACTTGCAGATTGTTAATTAATTAATGGAAAACACAACAATTTGGCATGTAAAAAGATTGACTTAGAAATTATTTGAGCAAATTTAACTATTTATTTATCAATTGTCTCTCAGAAGTTGGCGACGATGGGTGTCACCTTGTGCAGCAAAATGAAATTAAATGTGTTAAAAAAGTACATTTTAACCAGACCTCCTGGAAGTGACTACTTCAAACTTGGGACCCCTGACAACAGATGTTACTAACAGAATGTTTAATGGTCAATAGAGTTAATTGAATATTCTGTTTGTTATCATTGTAATTGTCCTAAGTCAACCATGTGATACTGTCTTTACATAAAAGACAATAAACATGAATGAGTTTTCTGCAAAGATTTATTAATAATATTAAGCCCAAAGTTATCTTTTTTTTTTTTTTCATCCTTCGTCTGTTCACTCTGTTTTCCTTTCATTTTCAAATAATATCGTCTATTTGTGAGCTCGTTTTCTGAAATTCCAGCAATCCGAGAAGATGTGCATCAGCTTCTAGTAATGTTAAATCTCTTGTCGCACCGAGGAAATGTTCTGCCAACTCAAAATCTTTTAGCCGCAAACGAACTTTTGCTCCACGGACATATTTTCTGAGAAGAAAGAAATGGCATGAGTTGAATTACTATGGAAAAAATATTTAGAAAACGATAATTAAATAGACCTACTACGACTGAGTTACAGTACTACACAGGTATCGTACATACAAATTCAGTGGCGGATCCAGAGTAGTGCAAGTGGTAATTGAGGAAATGGTCGGGAGGAGGGTTTAGAGTGTTCCTGTATCTATTGTGGCGGTGGTTGAACTTCTATTGCCATTTTAATGTCTTGTCTGAATGATTTCACATTTGGTTATTAAATATTTTATCTACTTCTGGGGAGAGGCACACCGTATGCACCTTAATGCCACCCCTGGATTCGCCACTGAAAGAAGACATAGGGCTAGATCAGGACATTCCACAATACATTACTTTACACAGAATGTTGAATGGCTGTATTTGTAATAGGCCAATACTAGCTATAGGGGGAATACAGTATTTGTAATAATAGATTAGTAAATCACTCACGACCCATTTTCTGCAGGTTTTTTACAGACACAGTGGAATTTTCCTCCAAAATCAATGTACAGATCGTCTTCAACAATATGGAATATTTTTCCAATCACTATTTGACCTTTAAAATTTCCTAGATGAACAAGAGGGGAGTGTTTGAATAATGTTGCGAATGACTGTCGCTCGGTTCCATCCATGGCGAGGCCAGCAGCTCTGTGTTGCTCTTCCAGTCTGTCGGTGAATTTTGCGAAGGCCTGGGCGAAGCCACCTAATTTCGACGGCTGATCGACTTCAGAAGACTGACTGTCTAGTCCAACTGAATCATCGTTAGAATTTACATTATCAGTTTGTTTGCAATTTATGTGTCTAGAGGTGGAAATCAATCTAAAACAGCAACAAACCCGAGTAATATCCACTACTTTCTGACTCAGTACCCGATTTATGGAGGCAGCCATCTTGTTAGTGTAGTATACAACATACGTCTTCAGCAATGGAAATACTCGGTATAACCGTTTTGATCCGCGGAGTATTAGATTTTTATAAGCTCACTCAATCAACAATCACAAAATGGAAATGACACAGGAAAAGAACTTGAAATTACATGATGATGTTGCTTCCTGTGAACGGTTGAAAATGTTGAAGTTTTTTTCTATGATCCATAGGCTTAAGGTATGGAATTCTTCAGATTGTAAATGCTAATCGTTTTCGTTAATTTTTTGTTCACAATTAAATTTAGATCATTCTGCTAGGCCTCAGCCAAGGCGGAGAGAGTGAAAATAAGGAAAGTGCCTGGTTGTTTTTTCAATTATCCTCACTGTCACTGGAGGCTAGGTTTTGTGTAGGGTGAGCCCCCTAATGTATTTGTGGTCAACTATAGTACAGTATTACAGCGTCACCCCCACCCCCGAAAAAAGTACTCGCCCATCCCCCAGTCGCACTCCCGGCCTGCCCACAAATCATGCTAAAGTAATTAAAAATCACCTTATTTTGCGAGTTAGCCCCCCTCACCTAATCACCGATCTCCCACTTTACCTTTAATCCACCCCTATCAGCTCCCTTATAATGCATTTGAAGACCCCTAAACCACCGAGGGACTGCTAGTAGGAAAAGTTCATAAGCCAGCTACTACTACCTGTATACAGAATCAGATTGCGTTCTATAGTCAAAATACAAATGTACTTTAAATACCGGCATGGTTGTAGTATCCTCTCTTCAAAAGAATTCCTATTCCTGTATTTATTTAAATTTTATAATTAAAAATAATAATTCAAAGTTTTTTCTATACCAGTCATATGTATGGAGATTTATTTAAACTTGAATCATTGAGATTAGGCTTTTAGATAGAATACCCGATCGGCAGTAGAGGTCCCGATTTGTGAGAAGAAGAGCATGCGACCATTCTCTTGGAAGCACCGCTTCCATTCCAGTGTTAAATTGGCTATTCTGACGCCACCACACGGCTGCTCTGACTGAACCATTGACTCACTGAATACGTGATTGTCTGATATTGAAAACCAGCCATGCAGAAATTCTACAGAGTTCTAGAGTACAACAATGCGATAGGCAAACTGTGACTTTCCTAGATACCAAAGTAGGCCAAACATTGAAAAACTTTACTATTACAATGAACTGTAGCATCCACTCAAAAAATATATTCAAGGTCTTTATTCAGATAAAAATATTAAAAATTACAAACAGACAGCCAGAAGGCTGTATATGAATGTATTACATAAATACAAGGTTTATATAGAAGATTGTGGCTAAGAAATGCTATATAAAACGGAGAAACTGTACTATATAAATTGTGTTTTATTTGTTTTAGCCAGGGTATGCATTGCATACCTTGCTTGCCTTGACAGTCCGCCACTGCTCTCTCCTGGCCTCATTTCCCCGGCCCAGCCTTATTTGAAAGATAAAAATCTAAATATATGATTCTGAAGAGAATTTGCTGTATGACAAAGAGTCCGGGAAATACTATCATAAGAGCCAGTAAAATCTCTGTGGACAATTGTCAGAGAGATGGGGAGGGGAATATAGTTTGCTTCTGTAATGCCATGTTCTGCTTGTTTTTGTAGAATATTAAACGAGCTGGATGGGTCCGTACAAATGTCAGCAATCCAGAGAGTGTACCGGATCACATGTACCGTATGGCTATTATGAGCATGTTCATACCGTCATCGTCAGGAGTCAACAAAGAACAGTAGGTTGACATAAAAATTCACTTACCATATTTATTCGAATGAACGCCCGGGGGAATTTATTGTTGAGAAGGGTGTTTGAGGGGACGTTTATTCAAGGGAGCCATTTGTTTTTTATGGTGTAAAAAGATAATTTCACTGTAAGTGTGAAACTACAAACTGCTAATTACCGTCAAAAT
The DNA here is from genome assembly GCF_011630105.1 of Anneissia japonica. Classification (NCBI taxonomy): domain Eukaryota; kingdom Metazoa; phylum Echinodermata; class Crinoidea; order Comatulida; family Comatulidae; genus Anneissia; species Anneissia japonica. Next base: position 209,845 of record NW_022702862.1, on the reverse strand, counting down.
GTGTAATTATTGAATGATTATGAAGATTTGAAAGACCCAACCATGTTAGAAAAAATTGTAATCTACTGAAGTTGAATATTTAATAGAATATATTGCTTCTATTTTTTTTTTTCAGTCATAGGGGAATTTTTTTTAGGAAAAAATAAACGCCCCGGGGCGTGTATTCAAGAGAGGCGTTTAGTCCAAATGTGGTTCTGGAGGGGGTGATTATCCGAGGGAGCCGTTTATTCAAAGCTGAGAGTTTATTCTAATAAATATGTTTATGATAGTGATGTCAGATTAAAGTTTCAACACCAATTTTTCATTTATAAATCAGAAAAACTCAGAAACATGTTGATAAAACGTATTCCATCCAAAATGATTTCAGTATCAGTGTTCTCCCAATTGAAACATTTTTACTGGTAAATTTGTCCATATAGAGCCAGCTAAGCGCACACAACTTCAGATATTGCCAATTTTAAGTGGATTTAAATGGCTTCAAAAAACAATAATACATAATCATAGCTTAGGCCTGGAAAGGAATGATGTTCGTTTATTGAAAGAAGGGCAGCCTAGTCAACCTAGGCCTAATAATGTGCTTTTTTATTCTACCAACACACAATTTTTACTGGTTGGTCAGTTATTTTTACTGGTATAATTGACAGCTAAAACGGCTTCGGGAGAACACTGAGTATACTGTACTTACTCTTTTCATTTAGCGTTATGAAGTTGGCGCTGATTCATGACATGGCAGAATGCATAGTGGGTGATATTACACCATATGACAAAGTACCAAAAGAGGAAAAGCATCAGAGAGAAAGGGTAAAATTTATCAATTTGTTGAAATTATGTTCTTAAGTTAAAACTTCCAATAAATGCAACACCGTATTTGAAAAATTATTTGTTATTGACTACTGTATAATACCTGCACCTTATAGATATATATTATCTTCACAGACAGTGTTTGTGAAATAATGCTTGATAATAATCATTAATCAATAATGAAAATAAAGTTTTTTATACCCAATATTCAACCATTCCTATACACTCAAAATTATTATTATTATTAATACAGTACATTATTATTATAATTAAAACGTATTATTAATATTGTAATTATCATCCTAATACTATGTGTGTACTACTATCACTACCATGTAAAAATGAGCACCATTGCCAGCGGTGGTGGCGTTGCTGCTAATGCCATTGTGGGCGATGGCATCATTGTTCTCATGGTGTATTGTCATTGTTGATATTCCTTCTACTAGAGTGTTACTAATTATTATATATTGTTATTTTTATTAGGAGGCCATGCAAAAGCTCAGTGATTTAGCAGGACCAGAAGTAGGACCAGAATTATATAGCTTATGGGAGGTGAGTTGGAAATGAGTAAGCTTAGAATAAATTATTAATAGAAAAATAACGCTTAAAAAGGAACAAAGTTTTGACTCCATCTTGAATATTAATGATAACTATGATCACAGAGGATATTAATTTCCCAATCTCCCAACTCAGAAGGCAAAACATAAAACCAAGGCAATTCAGTTTAATGATATTTTGCACTAACATTAGACTGATAACATAAATTTTACCAAATGTTGTGGTGTATTGTCTTTCAAGAGACTCACTTTGCAGAAAAGATAAATATATTTTCTGTATCTACCCATATGGTCGTTTTGTGCACCTTAGTCCAACATAGTCAAAATGACAGTTTAATGTTATATAAGAACATGAAATTTTATAAAAATCGTAAATTTTCAATTGCTATTACTTTTCATTTTGTTGGTCAATTTTCATGAATCTAATTGTAGTTTAGAGAAACATTTAACAAGCTCGTGGTCATAAGAAATCAGATGTAACAGACTTTGGAAAGTACCCAAAATTCATTTAGTAGTAACTAACACCATAAATCATATTGCACGCACACACTAATAATTGACGGCTGTACTCGCAACTAGTATCGGATTGTCGATGCCACAGTAAGGATGAAAGGACTGTATGCACACCTTTTTGTTGAATTGCCTTGATGAAACATACAGTAAAAGTTAAGCCTTGGTTGATATATTTATAATAGCTTCTTGATTTAACTAAAACATATCAATTTATTATAATTCAATATATTAATATTTACTATGGCTTTAATAAAGGTATTAGCTTGTAACTGAATATTAAGAGGATCTATATTTCTCATCAGTAATAAACTTCCTAAGTTCTTATGAGAGATTCTTAAAGTTGTTGATAATCATCCTAAGAACTTTCGTGATAAAAGTCCCTAAAACATTTGCTTATTGGGAGTTGATACTTGTTTATATTTAAATGAGCAAGTTAATGTTTTAAACATATTTTTTAAAAGGGACCTAGAAAGATGATTTTTTTTTTTCTAGAGGGTAATTTTTTCCATCCAAGTAGTAGCTATGTCATGAGTTTGCCCATTTTCGCTATACATTACAGTTTGGTGCATTTGGGCAATACTATAGAATATGATCCTTCGTAACTAAACCTCTTTTATTAGAAGAATGTGTACTATATTACTGTATGTATAATTGTTTGTCATTTTAGGAATATGAGCAACAGTCTAGCCCAGAGTCTAAGTGGGTTAAAGATTTGGACCGATATGAAATGATCCACCAGGCATTTGATTATGAGAAACAGGAAAACAAGCCAGCATCATTACAGGAATTTTTTGATTGTACAAAAGGTTGGTATTTATTGTCATCATTTGTGGCAAAGACAAGCCAAACAAGTCACTCATTTCAGAGATAATGGTGAAAATGTGCTGGAATGTCAAAATATTTGAAATCTATTTTATTGCACTAAACTAACATTTATATATCTATATATCATGCTATCCTGTTATTTTCCTCATTTCCCATGTTAAAACAACAATTTTTAATGATCTGTTAATATTTCCTTTTAACAGCTGTATGTTTAAACTCCTGTAACTTTACAACGAAAATGTGGGATTTAAATTATTCTTTTATCATTTTGTAGCTCTCATTTACTGTAAACTCTGTATTAATCACAAAAAAAATCGATTTTTGCTACCAGTGATTGGCTTGGCTTGTCTTTGCCACATTTTCTTTCAATTGATATGGTTGTATTCAGATATGTAAATGCATAGACCTTTTTGCTAAGCCTCACCACTTGGATATTAGAGAGGTTTTGCACGTGAACGAATACGTGTACGCATACGTTTAGCTATCCGTAACGGTTTGTAGCCATTTTGTGTTTTTTGCAATCACAGCACAATTCAAGCGTAGCCTAGGCCAAGGGCCTTAGCTTAGGCCTACTAGTACTATATTCTGTTCTCTTCTCTCATCATGCTTCTCAAATTTTATTAGTATCTCAAACTTTTATTAGTGTATATATAAGGTTTTGTTGGAAATTGAAATTGAAAATTGTAGCCAGAAAATACTTCCTTTTTTGCCCAGAAGTGTTGGTTATTACTATTTATGACCCAAAAGTGCCTGGCTGCATAAAAAACCTGACATCACCAAGGTCAAAGCACCGACGTTTTGATACCCCAAAATGAGACGCATCCTATTGTAATTTGCTGTCTTAAAATGTCACAAAAATGGCATGTACGTATTCAAAGATACATTTATTTTTTACACTTATGTAAAAGGTGAAAAAATAAACGAACATCCTACTAGAAATCCCCAAATTTCCCTACACGTTTTTCACTTACGTACTGTAGTGAGCGAGGTATGCGAGTCGTCCACACGATAGTAGCCAGCGTACGACGTCAAAATGTTGACGTATCCGTCACACTAGCCATAGCGTTCATGTGCGAAACCTCCCTATTGTTGATATTGTCCACAAAACGAAAGTGTCTGTGAGACAACATGTATGTTTAGGACAAGCACATATTCCTGACCCTGTTGTGATTCAATACAGTAGTTAAGTTTGATTGGCAGTTAAGTTTGATTGGCACTTTAAAATGTCAATTTTTTAACTATGTAATATTATATTATATTATATAATATATTATATTAATTAAAGTTTTTAGTATGTTTCATAATAATATCAATGAATGTCTTTTCTTAGGAACTTTTCAACATGATGAAATCAAAAAATGGGTTCAAGAATTGGAAACACAGCGGGAAGCACATATCAAACAAAGTTGATGACACAAGACTAGACGCTGTAGTATTCACTGACCAATGATCTGCAAGTACTGCATAACTAAAGTGGTGTTCACATTAGATTAATTTTGGTCAAACTCACCAGGTAGCTGGTCACGTTGACCAAGAAAATCCAATGCGAACAACCTGAGTTTCATTCTCTTTGGTCAAACTACCCAAAACACGCGGCAGGTTTAACCAGGTGAATGCTGCCCAGGAAGAATTACCAGGCGGTTTTTCCAGAGCAGAAAAGACGAATGCAAACAGCTTGACTTAGTTAAAGTTTTCCTGAGCACATGCAAACTTTTGCGCACACTTTTCACAGCATGTATCCATGAATAGACAGGTCATGCATGCGCACAATCTCACTGCATTTTCTGTATTTTAAAAGTTTAATTATTTTAATTTTTTAATTTACTTGAAGTTAATACTGTTTTTTAATTTACTGTATACAATTTATTTCTTCTTTTTTTGTATTTTAAATCCTTCGTTATTGTTTTACATTATTTATTTCTATTATTTATTTTAAATAATTTATGTTATATATGTATATACTCTCCTTATTCTGTTAAAGGAGAATCCTAAACAGGGATTTAGTTTACTTTTGAAAATCCTTGGCGTTTTGTTAATGCTTTCTCATTAATTTTTATTGATTTCTTTTTATTTTGTTTTTCCGAAGTTGAATAAATTAAATCAAATCAAATCAATTAGATTAGTTTTAGGATAGTTCATGTGTTAGTTTTCTTCTTTTCTTTTTCATATACTTTGAGACTATTTTTGATTGTGTAAGGCGCTATATAAGGCGATTTTCATTTCCAATGTGCAAACAGCAGGTTGACAAAGGTAAATTTACCTTTTGTCTTGATCAAAAATTAATCCAATGCAAGCATGATTTAAAACTCTGTCCACTTTATCAAGTTATATCACAGAATTTGATAGAACATGACACTCCATGATTTATTCATGTAATTGTTACAATGTTCAAATATTTAATAGTCATCTGTTACTATAGCATGAAGCGAGATCATTTTGTCAGTGACACTGAATGACAATAAGTTGTGGTATAGTTTTTGCTCTCTTCTGAAGCATGGATAAAATTAGATGAAAACAAAAAGGTGTACAATTGAGTTTGTGCATTTTAACTCTCTCTCTCTCTTTCTCAGGTGAGATCTGCCTTTGTGCAGATCAATATAACAGCCAGGGGCGGATCCAGAGATGTCCAAAAAGGGAGTCCCAATCGAGATAACACTAGCCTAGGGGGCCCTGTGGAATTCCCTGCGACATTTTTTTCTTTCTTTTATTTTTGAATTTGCAAAATGGATGGGGGAAGCCAGCCAGGCCACCCTTCCCTTAAATTCGCCCCAGTAACAGCTGCTTAATGTTGAGCTCTGTCCTGATCAGCGGCTCTAGGATATATTTTTTGTGGGGGCTAAGTTGTCCGACAAGAGGGACTTGAGCTCGTAGGCTTGAGCTAGGGGACGGAGCTGAGAGGGGGTTCACCTCCTAAAATAAATATATATCACAGTTCTCTTTGGTTGAGTTGGTAAGACCAACCTCATCTGGATGGCCAGAAATGGCACTCTCAGACTGTGACAGACATGTGTTGGCTTGGTGTGGGCCTATTTTATATGTTTTTTTGTGTGACTGCCGGACGAGCTCTGTCCAGCGGGGGGACTTAAGCCCCCGTCCCCCGCGCCGCCACTGGTCCTGATTATCAAATTTTCTTCGACAAAAAACTGTTGAATGCCCATTGGCATATAATAGTCTTTATGTGCCTATATATGGTCATGATGTGATGTCATCATGATCATATTTATGCATTTCACATGTTTGTGTCAAATAAAATTTGATAGTTTAGACAAGGCTTTAATAGAATAACCACAGTACTGTACTGTATGACCAAATTTGTATTGACGTTTAAAAATGTTTAGAAGTAAAAATATATATTTATATGTTTTAGTAAATAGGAGGGAAGTGATATTAAACTTATTACACATACTGTAGTAGATAAGTAGCTATGTAGTATGTGTGCACATACATATTGTGTTACGATTACTGTTGTTCATTGGGGCACTGGAATTAGGAATTCGTTTTGAACTGCACACACGGAAAGAATTAAGTCATGAATATTAATGGATTTTTGTCGAGCAGTTAAAAATAAGATTTTACCAGAAATATTAATACAGTATAGTATTTTATTTCTGTATTTGTTCATTATATTTGCGACTTTTTCAATGAATGCAGTGATGAATAAAGATATATTAAACGGAAATGAACTCGGGAACTTCCATTCAGCTTGTACTGTACTACATTGAACTGGTATCAATATAAACGTTTGTAATTAAAAACATATTTTTATAACAGAATCCAATGATAAACTGCTAGTGTTATTAGAATTGGATTGGATTGGATTTATTCGGTGTAAACACCAAGGATAGCCCACGAAAGTCTACAAGAAGACTTATTTCCAGTGGAGTCCTCCTGGGGGTGATTGGGCAGTACACCGGGAGACAATCCCCTGCTCTTTTCCGAAGAGTGTGCTGCGTTCTTTAACGTACACATGGGCCATAAATGCACGCAGTACAACGGCTTAAACGTCTCATTTGAAAGACCGCGCGCTATTTTAACTTGCATTTCAGCCCTCCAGCTGAAACACAAGGAGAGGCAGCGATGGGAATCGAACCGGGGACCTTCAGATCTCCATGGTTAGGCGCACACACAGTGGCTACCGACCGAGCTAAGCTGAAACTTAGAAAAATACATTATTACAGTAATTAAATAGTTGGATATGCAAAGTGTGGTTGTTTTTACGCTGTGGCTGAGATACGAGCCACAGCGTTGTTAGTGGTTTGTTGTTATGTCTTTTTCAATATTTACGCCCTGTATGTATGTATATATATATATATATACTGTCT
>NW_022702862.1:198019-199992 GCF_011630105.1 Anneissia japonica | reverse complement strand
CACCACCTTTGAAAATTTCTAGATCCTCCCCTGTCTGTTTTTGGGACACCCTAATTCTGACATTAGTCGACAGCACTGTTGGCAAATTATGATTTCATACTAATTTAGCAGGCGGTAAAGCGAAAGTTTCCTTAAGAGCAGACCAGGGAGTTGTTATTAGATAACAACTTCCTGAGCAGACAACAGGCCGAGTGAACGAATGACAACACTATAAAATATATTCAGACAAAATTCAGTATAGTATTTGTACGGTAGTTTGAAATACAAACATTATGGCGCCAATTATTCAACCACTTTTGATGTATTAAGACTAAACCCAGATGACCCTAAAAAATTCATTCAGGACCCAAATTTGGGTCGCGACCCATGGGTTGCCGACCGGAAATTTATATTCCAAGTCGTAGTTTAGAATCTGGCTTGGTACGGGCATGCGCAGTTCAAACTAGGAAGTGACTTACTGTGAATATCGATGCCAGAGTCATACCTTCGATTTCCCGAGATTTGCGTAATGTTGTAGAATTTTCTCGTTGTGAACAGGACATCCGCAATGCTTCTACGGCTATGTATGATGGTATAATGTATGAAGACAAACTTTGTAGCCATAATATCGCAAAATGTACTTGGCCAGCCTGATCATCTGGGTATTAAACTTCGGTAAATACGACATTTTATTGTGTTGGTATCCTTGGCAAGCTTGAACATTTTGAAAATTAACACTCGGATGGTTCAGAAGTTATCTTGTAAATAGGAAACAATTTGTTTCATTTGGTCCAAGTCAACGACAAGGAAAATTACATGTGGTTGTCCACAGGGTTCAGTATTCGGAGCATCACTATTCTTAAATTATGTTAATGATTTAAATATGTTAGTGACACACTGCAGGTCATATCTTTCGCCGATGATACTACTCTTTTTTTATTCAAATCAACATATAGATGTATTATGTTAACAGAGAGTTATTGAAATTTGGTGACATGGTTCGCTTCAAATAAACTTTGTATAGGCCTAAACATTAAAAAATCTAATTGTTTTATTTTTCATTCTACTCAAAGAAAAATTTCAATGATTATCATTTTTGTTAATAACTGTGAATAAAACAGAAACCTTATTTCTTGGCGCCTACATCCAAGAAAATTTGAAGTGGACCAGTCACCAGAACTATATTTCTAAGAAAATATCTAAAACTATTGGTATTATTAATAGGCTAAAGTTTATTTTCCCAGAACATATTCTACTTTCCCTTTTTAATACCCTTATTTTACTACATTTACAATATTGCAATATTATGTAGGTTTCTGATCATCCTTGTAATTTGAATATACTTGTTAAATTACAGAAACGTGCGGGCAGAATTAGTAAATATCCTCATCCTCCAAAACTCCATCTGAACATTCATTTGAAGATTAAAAAATTTAATCTATTTGATATTAATAAGGTTCAACTGGCAATGTTTTATGTTTTAGTATTTAAAAAAAATACCGCTTCCTATTCTTATGTTAGAATTGTTAGATACACCAAGGAAAATTTATAGGCCTACATACATTTTTATAAGTGCTTCTATCCAAGTTCCCGTTGTCAGACTCAGTAATTTTGTTGTTTCTGTTGCTGGTCCTAATTTATGGAATAATCTCAATGTACTAAACATGGAGGTTTCTTTACTTGTGTTTAAAAGTAAAATTAGAAAAGAATATTCATAATTGTACCAACAGTAATCAATTATTATTATTATTATTATTATTATTATTATTATTATTATTATTATTATTATTATTATTATTATTATATTACAGTAGCTCTTAAGTTTTCTTCTTTTCACGTATTCGTTTTCTTTTTTCATGGGGTCATGATGAGACCAACTTTACTTCTAATCATGATCCCAATCATGGCATAACGGTTCTATTTATTTTAACGTCAAAAATGTATATATGTGTACAAAGCATTACTACAAGACGATTTAGAGTTAATCTCTATCA
>NW_022702862.1:191606-197952 GCF_011630105.1 Anneissia japonica | reverse complement strand
TATAATACTACGTGTGAAACTGGGTATGGCACCCTACAGACTGTTTCATGCTAACGGAATCATGCTAACAAGGCTAAAAATTATTATTGAAGAAAATTTATTTTAATTTGATACTCTAGATTTTGCAAGGGTTACCCAATAAAGCATGCATAATATCTAGTAAAAGTGTTGTAAAGTTAATAGTAAATGCGTTAGAACCACTGTTACGAAAAAAAAAACTTTTTTGTTTCAAATTTTTCTCTATTATAGTTCCAGGTATCCTTCCTCAATCTAGAATTCTGAGAGTAAATCCTGCTACAGCGAAATTGGGTGAAGATGCATTGATAACGTACACATTCACACCTGAACCAGGGGATGATTTTGATTACTTGGTTTGGTTTGAAAGTGATGCAGATGGTGTTATACAAGGGGTTGCCGGTAATATTATAAACAATATCCCCGGAAACCCACCACCCAATCCTAGATACAACTTAAGTGATAATGGAAGCCTTATTATATATAATGTTGAAGTAGAGGATACAGGTTACTATCTGCTTAGAGTAATTTTAGCTATCAGTGACCAGGAACCCTGGGTAGACGTGTTCTCAACATTAACAGTCTTCTGTGAGTACCGAATTTCATGTTGTGCGTTTTTGTACAATATCGTTCTACTTTATGACACCTTAAAAGAAATTCTATAAGCTGGTATTATTTTCTTTTAATAATATTTTTTTATAAACAATTTAAACTGTCAAACAGATATTGAAACACCACTGTTGGAACCACAAGAAAAAACTGTCAATGAAAATGAATCTGCAATATTCTTATGCCCTTTGCCCGATGGTGTTCCAACGCCTATCACAATCACGTGGATTAAAGATGGCGGCGCACTTAATGTATCTGATACTGAGAAGTATCCACAGTTAGATACAACATTAGAGATCATCAGAGTCAATGAAATGGATGAAGGGGACTACCAATGTCGAGCAGAGAATGAAGCTTACAGTGGTGATGAAGGAAAGTTGAGTAATACAGGGACACTGTCAGTGTTTCATCGTAAGTATATCAGTCATTATTTACTTGTTTACTGGTATATAAATAACTTATGGTATATATTGTTATTGTTTATGGTGTATAAATAACTTAAAAATTACGAAAAAATATCAAATTGAGTTTAAGACATTCAAAGAATTCTTTTGATAGCATTTACATCGTTTTCACCAAATATTGTTAAATATGAAATTCGGGTTTTCATTTAAAATGTTTATTATATTACTTCAGTCACATGCTCGTTTATTCGTTCATTTTAAAATTCACGACGTCGCTATGAGATATGTTCTGTACACCGTTTCAAAGTTTTGTTTGTGTAGCTCACCAACATAAATGTAAGATATCCACAAGGAGTAATTTATTTATTTATTTGATTTACAAGTGTGTATTTATTCCAAAGTAGATATACCGTATGTGAACAGAAAATTTTGAGACCAACACGAACATTGGCGAGAGAAGCATATTATTAAATTAGCCTCTACGTTTACTTCTTTATTAGAACCTAAGCCAACTACACATCATTCTCAAAAAATTGAACCAGGTTCAGACACTGATCTTCTTGTTGGAATCACGTTTCTGGGTATCGTCATCGGAATCGTGTTGTCATCATCTGTATTTGTTTTCCTTTGGTGGAAAACTAGAACCTCATCTTCAAATGTAAGTAATGCAAAATCATTATTATACTGATTAGCACAAAGGTAATAATATAAAGATACACAACATTATTATTAAAGGAACACAAAATTGCTAAGAAATGTTGTTATTATTAAGATTATAAAGATGCCTATCAGAATAGAAATTGTCGATTTTAATATTATATTATTATATTACCTTAATGATCTTCCTAGATGGAATTAGTAGCAAAAAATTTTGTAGGCCTAATAGTAATAGTGGCAAAGACTAATATATAATTATAATATCATTTTATCAATTTACCTTAAAGTCAACAGAAGAAATGCAAATTGGGAAGCGAAGGGCTCACCTTCCGCACTATTATGGAAGTTCAATTAAGAATTAAAGTATAATATTGAAGTTTATTACTAGTAATTTTTCTCCTATTATCATAGAAGTACACGACGTATAATACTAAACAGAAAACAGATATCCAGACGTACGAAGATTTAAGGAGAAATGAAGACACCCCAAGTGTTTATGAAGATTTAAGTACCGAAGGATACACCCCATCTGTTTATATGAATGTAAAAACAAAAAGATAGAGAATGTAAAGTTTGAAAATTCCATTTTAACAAGAGAGAACGAGGCTAGCAGATACAATACCATTGTATGGGTTTAGAAAATAATAAATTTTGTGGAGTTTGGACATTAAAAACATTAATATTTAGGAAAATAATTTAGGAAAACTTATTTGCAATGTTTTTAATTGTGTATTATATTTTGAACTTTGCTTTGTTTTTATTTTAAATGTATTGCTGCCGTTGTTTCTGTGTTTCCTCGTGTTGTTTTTATTGATTGGTTAGTGTATTGTTAAACTTCAATTTCAATTTGTTTTCAAAATTGCAATAAAGAATAAAGAATTTAAAGAATTAAAAAACAAGTATTTTTAGAAAATTGCTTTCCTCTTTGGACAACAATATGTTGAGAATAGGGGTGGTTTGAAAATGGAGGTGGTGTCGCCAACGTTTGGAGTAGATAGGTGGTTTAAAAGAAGCAACATACACGTACACAGTTTCTCAGCCCTGTAGCTAGACTTGTTGATCAGGGTGGATGGGGCAGAGGCAGTAACATTTTCATAGGGGTTAACTACACACCCAACTCAGTCTCATCACCACGACCACAAGCTGAACTTGAAAATGAAACTCTTGGACTTAATATGACAGTTTTGCTGATTGTTCAATTTTAAATATATCAAATAAAAATGAACGGCGAATCCCAGGAAAGTCTACAAACACACCTCAGCCCCTATCAAAAATTTAATGATGTAACCAAATTATATGCCCAGAAATTGCATTTTCAGACTTAAAATATTTATTCTAAACTAAATCTTAATTTGACATTATGTTGGTCAGTTTTTAATAAATCAGATTACCAAACGTATCAACATCCACCTCAGCCATGGTGAGGGGTGAGGCCAAATGAAAATTTAAAAAATGGAGCAGTTCTTTGCAGGCCCGTAGGTGGACCTGCAGGCCGAGTCCGACAAAGTAGCATTGAGGCCGTATTTAATGGATTCCTGAAACCCATAATTCGTGAATATTCTATTTAAATTTTCATTCATTTTTTGTTGTTGTTAGTAAGCCCTAGTATTCAAACTATCGGTCGCGTCGTCCCAAGTTAATCGTAGTCGCCAAGATATTTTGAAGGTTTCCGGACGTTGTCGGTAACGGGTGTTGTCATGTTTTACTTACTTTGTGCAAATGTAATTGTGTATCATTTCCTCAATTGGGTTATTTTCAAAAACTATGTTTTTCTATTAAAAAAAATTGACATTGATTCTTATGTTAGCTTGTTTGTTTCACATGCAGGACCTCCACGATTAGCCTATGCTCGGGGTCCCTAGAACAACTCCCTGGTGTGACTAATCCTGTAGGAGTATTTTCAAGCCAAAAAAGAAGTTAAAGGCATAATTGTAATAAAGACAGTTAAATATCAGTCATACAATGGAGGAATTAGTCATGTTCATACAACGTTTGTTAACATAATAGTTTGGCACACAGTCGGTATTTTCTGTGTAATTTTACCTATCCTATATCTACCAAAGCATTGTTTAAAGCCTAAAACACTTCGCCTGTAAAACCTCGGGTCCCTTATAATAAAAAGAAGTCTATAATAGATTTTTCATTTTAAATCTGCTATGTCATATGCTGAACTAAGACTACCAATCTTTTGGCGTTTGTCGATTTGTGGGTAACTAATTTAATTCTAGATCTGGGTGTCACCCCTATTTACATTGGCCCAATGTTGTGCTTTGGCCTTCACTTGAAAAAAAAATCATCTAATGATTATTAATTTTGAATTTATTAAACATATTTTTTCATATAATAATTTTATTTTTTCTCACGGGCCAGAATAATTTGTTTTGCGGGCCAAATTTGGCACGTGTGCCTCCTATTAAGAACCAGGTACAGGTATCGGAAGAAGAGCAACGACAGGAATGGTATTTGAATTTCAAATCAAACAGCGCTGGAAATTGGAAGTGGAAAAGAACTGAAAAACAATACTGGAAAACTGTGAAGATATCTAATTGATAAGCGTATAATATTGTATTAATTGACAAGTAAAAAGTTTTCCAGGTCTGTATATCCAGTGGGTGGGTTGGTACGATTGGTGCGTACGCACCCACCCCACTAAATTAAATTTCATGACAATCGAGAATGTCTGAATATAGAATTTGTGATTTTCTGTGATTTAAAAAATCTTGAATATTTACATTTTAACTACTAGGCCTAAATACATTCTTTTGGCCAGTATTAGAGATTGTTTATAGGCCTATTGTAAAACCATCGGAGCCCTTCAATACTTAAATTAAGATCCAACAGGCCGGCACTGAATACGAAATGTTTTTTTATTCTCTCTCTCTCTCGTCTGGAGAGTATTCCTCGTTATGCATGTACAGCCCTTCAAATTCCATTTACTGTATCTCTCACTAGATAGGCCTACCAGTCTTCCTCATCATCATTATCATAGAAAAGTAGGGAAGACCAGCGAAGGAGTTAAGGGCAGTCCAGCTGCCCCCCCCCAACCCCACTGTGAAAGTCTATTTTAAATTCCTGTATCCGCCACTGAATTCGGAGTGTATTCATCCATTAGACGTCTCAGAAAGCAGGTTAAGTGCATTATCAAGCATTTAGAAAAACTTTCCGAAGAAGGACCCCAAGAACACTCCCCTCGTCTCACGGCTATAATTTCTCTTCCAGAGGCATAACAACCACTTGAGATTGCTTTTCGCTTGATCCCGCCCACCTGGGACGCCATAGTCAGCGCAAACTTTGGATCCGCGCTCTTTTTTCATAGAACTAGGCCTATAATAAGGAACTTTCGTTGATGAATATGTTTGGTACGATTTATGATATCATCTTCCTATATATTTTCGAGCACTGTAGGCTATTATTATACAGTATATTTCATTTTTACATTATTTGCGTTTCCAGTGCTAAGCAGCAACTTGACTTGAATATTATTTCCTTGATTTACCGGCTGCTATACCTACAATACAAGCTATTAAAGTACGTAGCTTAAACATTTGCTTTACTGTGCATTGTGTGAGCCCTAAAGTTGTATGAAGGTAGAGAGACTAGTGGTCTTAGATCTGTAATGATAGGCGTAGATCGTCCCCCAAATATTTTAAGGGCGTTGTTCCCCCACTTTTCGGCGGCAATGTGCTTTCATAAGTCAAAAAGATTCTGAAATTGTTGAAATGAAGGTTTTATACTAACAAGATACTGGTATCTCTGCCCGCAATTATCAAAAATAACCTACTGTTACGTATACACGACTTGAATGCGCGTGCCTTTATTATAATTTGCTAAGTATAAGAAAAAAAGCGTGTAAAGATAAGATTGGTTTTCGTTACATGAAGTAGGTAAAGTAAAGTAAATATTGTACACTAAAGACAATTAAGTTTCATTTTCTATGGTGCATCTCAGGGATTAATAGATCTCTATGATTGCCGAAAGCCGAAAATTCCTAATAAAAGATCATTAGAAATTGTTTAGCACTTTATTTTGACTATAATAATGATGTGATGGTGATGAATTTTACTATGAGAGTGTCTTGCCGGCCAGCTAGAGGTACTATTTACCCCAAATTTCGCACCTCAGCCACAACCACGGTGGGGCTGAGATGGGTGTGGACTCACGGCTATAAGTAGGTAAGTAAATTCAAAGACAGTGTTATAAGGTTTTATTTTCAATGGTACATCACACAGATTATTCAGATCTTTATGATAAAAGATCATGAGAAATTTGCTAGCACTTTATTTTGACTATAATGGTGATGTGATGATGATGAATTTTTCTATAGAGAGAGTGCGGGTTCGATTCCCACCAGAGACCTCTTTTTCATATAATAAGGAATTTCGTTGAACTATGTTGATACGATTTATAACATCATGTTCCTTATATTTGAATATTTGAGCACTGGATTATCATCTATTTTATTTATACAATATTTGTATTCCCAGTGCTAAGCAACAACTTGAACATGACCATGGGATTGGAGCGAGGCCTTTTTCGAAATGGGCTTGTTTTCGAGATTACTCTAGTAACTGAAAAGATTGGGGGAGGGGGGAAAATTTTGAAATTGCTACTATATGACATCAGGGGTGGCCCCAGTATTTGCCCGACGGAGGGTCCAATGT
>NW_022702862.1:168133-191592 GCF_011630105.1 Anneissia japonica | reverse complement strand
GAGGGAGATGTCCACGACGAAAAAACGGTGGGCGTGGTTTTTGGGCCTCGCCCAAAATCTCTCAAAAGTTTCCCACGAGGGAGAAGCTGGCGCCACCCCTGTATGACATTTTTCAAATATAGAATTTGAAATTTTATTTAATATTTTTCAAATTGTAACCATGCTAGTAAAGTAAAATACTATTTATACTGACACGCTATCATAATCATCAAAGAGAAGTCAGTCTGAATGTAAGCACTATCTCGAAACATGTGGGTATTATAGTGAACAATAATACTCTTATGCTCGAAAAAAAAAAAGTCCATATTGTATTTATTAGAAGTCGCATGGACTTCTTTTTCAGATTACTTTTGCAAACTAAAGAGGAGGATGGGTAGGAGGCTTCTTTTCGAGATGGGCTTCTTCTTGAAGTTGGGCTTCTTATCGAGGTTTTACATGAGGTACTTTAAGCACATTTTACGACCCACAGATCGTTTTTAAATCACTATATAAATAAGACTTTATCTAAGATTTAAGGAAGGTGCTAATGAAACCACGTCAGTGCCACCATGGTTGGCGGTGACGCACAAAAATTTTTAGCACTGAACTTAATTACCTTTTTTTAATTCTTTCCAAACGACACTTGGATATAATGTTTATGAAAACTACCATCCACCTCTGCCCACCATGGTTGAGGCTGAGCTAAGGCAAATAAAAACATTATTATGTTATCATCGAGACACCATTAAACAAACAGCTGATTTCTCCCGAAATTAATAATTCTATTTTTGAAAACAGTCTGATACACCATGTATAAAACAAGTTCCCATGAATATGCACTGCACTAAAGCCTCCAAAAATGTTATAGACACTACGTCACTTATTCGGTTTCCAAATGGTAAAATGGGGATGTAAATACACAATGAAGGTGTGCAATAATTTACTTAATTTATAGAATATTTGACTAAATGTTATTAATAAATGGTGCAACAATTTCAATATAACTTTCTTTATATTAAAACAATACATAAATATTTTGAGAACATCAACGGCATTAAAATCACTTTATACTGCATTTTATTTTCATAAATTTGTAATTATGTGATTGTTAGAGTCCTATTTAAATTAAAACGCATATTACGACCTACGATAGTTTTTAAGTCACTACATAAATAATATTACACTTCATGAAATTAATTTAAATGATGATTTTACTTAATTTTAAAGAGTACTTAGATTTTTACATTGTCGTGTGTGTTGCAAAATCAAATTTATTCGAAATGGCATTGCACAACATGCCGCAATTAAATCTAAAACCATGTAGGCCTACATGCTTGTACAATTTTACTTGCCTATAGTTTTATGTCCATTTTCCAAACTTAAACTACACCATTCCGACATTCGGTATTTTAGAAGATGTTTTTGGCGACGACGTGCTACGAAATACTGTACTGTAGTTCACATACAAGCTTGCTTCACAGTAATTTGGATGTTATGATACAGGTGCACAACTAACCAGGTATTTGAAAGAAAATTGCTGCCCTGGTAGGGCAACAAATTTAAAATGTTGGCCTAGGTTTACACGCTTCTAATTTTAACAACGTACAGTAGGGCCTATATAGTTTTCACAATAAATTTAGCCTCTGATAACCGTTCCACCCATAAAATCGATGGAATGGTTACTAAGATGTTACGAAATATACAAACAATTACGTTTTTACTCGGTTTTGGTTCGGAAATAGACACCGCACTTGGAACAGAGCACAAGTGAACCAAGGCAGTTGTTGAATTGCCCTGAGTGAACAGACAAAATTCATGACAGTCATTCGTAATTGTTGTTCTTTGCACTCGCTTTGGAAAGTGGGGTTGAGGGACAATTGATATGATTCTCCCTACTTTGAAAAGTGGGTGGGGCCCCCTGCTTTGAAAAGTGGGGAGGGGGACTTTCCTCCTGTCCCCACTAATCGACGCCCATGGATGAATGCATTCTTTAGTTTAGGAAGATATTGATAACATCAACAATTAGTGTAAAGAAAATCCCATGAGTTTAAATTATAAAAAATGTAAAGTAATGCATATTGCAAGATCGGATCGCCTTCGTAATGCTGCTATTAACTATACAGTTAATGGAAATATTCTTGATGTTGTTGATACGTATACATGTACCTTGGTGTAACGATTAACTCTTCACTGTGTTGCAATGCCCGCGTAAATGAAATTATAAAATTAATAAAGCAGAGAGGATATTTGGTTTTGTTAAAAGGGTTGTGATGTCGAGAAATCCCTTTGTCTTGTCTAAGTTATATATTGCCCTTATTCGTCCAATTTTAAAATATGGTTTGCCATCGTGGTCCTCTTATACAAATAAAAATAATTAATACAGCCTTGGAAAAATACTAATTAGGCCTAATCATAATGACAAAATCATGTAATTTGCAATTTACTAATTTTGAATATCAGGAACGTTTGAAATTACTTATATGGTGTCAGTTAATAGAATTAAAGTTCATTACATTTAAGTTTTATAGCCAAATCATGATATTATGGTAAATTAAATATAAATGTCTTAAATTATGTAGCAATTAACAAAAGACACTTAGAACCTCTTAAATTTATAAACATATTCTCCAGAACCAATACTTATAACTTTTATTTTCTGTAATTTTTTCCTCACATTTCGTGATGAGCTTCTTATTAGTCTTCAATCATTTTTAAAATAAAATCAAAACATATTTGAAGTGAATAAATTATAACCAAACCAATCCTCATTTGTATATAAGTGCTTTCTAAATATTTGTTTATGCATGTACTGTACCTATTTATTTTGTTTCGTCAGTCGTGTTTTGAAGAGCTGTAAAACAGATGATTTTTCTAGAACTACTAGAACCCTTCTGAGCAATCCAGTCCAGCATGACTAGCTTGTTTCTCAATCTTGTCATATTGTATTTATTTTGTAATGTGTTTACTTTATGTAATATTGGACAAACACAAAATAAATGAAATGAAACAGCAAAACATGCCCAAAGCAACACTTTCTCATCGGTTTCCAAGCAACGAAGTTGATAACGTTGCCAAGGTTCCACAAACGGTGTCCAAAAGGTGCCTGAACGGATGACATTCAATCGAGCGATTCATCCTCCTAGGTAGCTCCCGTTTCACAATAATTAGCGCAGCTAGTTGGTGAACATGATGTTGCCATTTAGATTAGTGTAGTAGATGAAGAATGTTGCTGTAATAATAGTGCTACAAACAGGGGCGGTTCCAGAATTTCCCAAACGGAGTCCAATCTCCCCGACAAGCGGTCCACCCCTCCCGCCATCAGAGAAAAAATTTAATTTGTCGGGGATGTTTTTTTTTTATTAAAAGGTAATAAAATTTTGTGCTAATTATGGGATTCTTTATTTAAAAAGCATAATTTGATAGAAAACCAAGTTAAGAATCCTGCTGTCGTGGGTCATTGGACCATCTCCCTGTCGGTGAAGAGCTGGGGCCAAAACTGCAACCCATACGATCGCAATAGTATACAACACCTTGCACAGTAGCACTGCTCACACTAAACTTGAAAGCTTAGTATGGCACGCTTGAATTATACTTTCGGCGTTCAACATTTGATTTTTCCCCCCGACGACCTTGCTGGAAATTCTACAACATGGGGTCCAGAGGTTCCCGATGGAAGTCCCTTTCCCCCTCACCCCACCAACGTCACCCCTGTCTACAAATGTCACAAGTAGTAGTATAGTTATAATTACTTTAAATACTGTATATTTAGGGGCAAGACAGACTCCGAATGCGCGAGACTTAGTACAAGCTTCATTATACTGTACTGTATTATTGTACTGCAGTACCAGAGGGCACAATTACCAGAAAGTAGTCGGTATCCAGTCAATCATGTTTTAAGAATAAACTTGTTTAATTTAGTTGTTATATTCTAGTACTGTATACGAGTTAAATCAGTAGGTCTAGTTGTCATCAAGTCCTTCCACTAATTTAGAAAACACAACACTTGTTAACAATCATAAAAATAAAAACAAATCGTTACAATTTATAGCTTTTAATTGGTCTTGGAAAAAGGTTGGGAGCAACTAAATGTAGGTTTGAAACACATTAAATACTCATTGCCAGAAATTAGTCGCTGAAATGGTATTGGACCTGTGGAACAAGAAAATAATTTCATTCCAAAGACATTAATACCAATGAAAGATTTCATGTGTATGACGTATTTATCCAATTTGAACTAGGAAGGAACATTTTATCAATACCGAGAAACAAAAATATTTTTTGAGATACCAATGTTTCAAAATTCAAGAAAATAGAGAAAACAGTCTACATTTTATGTTATCAGGAAATACTTTGGTACGTACCATACAATTTTATGAAAACTCATGGTTTAAAAATATGTTAAGGTTGTTAAAATAAAATTAATTTACAAGATTTACACAACACAGGCATTTTCTTATACCTGTTTTGAAAGATCTATTCTACTGATCGAGTGTGACAATCCTCCAGCAATAAACCAAATGTGTTGAAAACATACTAACATTTTAAACATTTTTTATGCACTGGAGAATAAAATTGAAGTTCCATTTTCTAAACTCAATATGAAAATACCAAGGCATTAACTGATTGATATTTTTTTTACACAATATTTTAAGGCAGGTTATATTTTAACCGTAAGCCACTAATTTTCTGATGGGCTAACGTCAATCCCGGCAAAAGAATTACATCGCTCTGGAAACACTCATTGACGGTATAATCACGGCTAAATATACACTATTTTTAATTGTGCTTTCAAAGTTTTTGTACCTTTACAAATGTTAATTTCAACAGGGCTACTATCAAGACAAATAATATTAAACACAAAAATACTTAAAACCTGAAAACAAACAAAATTTCTTTATATACAGCATCATTTTTTTAAACAATTTTACACTTGAAAACTAACAGTTACCTCTAAATTTCTGTCTTGAATCCTAATTATGCAAAATGTACATGCAATTCATTTAGTTCCAGTGGTCAGTCACACACTTTACCCGCTTGTCAATTATCACTTCATTCCACCAATCACAAGCCATTTTTATAAATGTGGGAGGAGCAATCATCTCCCTCATTGCACACTGCTCATCTATCTGTTGGTATACTTTCGTATAAAAAAAATCACAATTCCTATTTACTTGTTGCAATAAACATCAGGGTTTCCCTAACACATTGGCAACATCAAAATACATTTTTAAACATCCAAACCCTGTGACTAAACATTGGTAACACATTCAATACAGTATTCACCTCTCACTCTCTCTAAATAATAAAAACCCCAGAACATCAAAAAATCAACTCTATCATCTTAACACTTCAAAATCTTGTTTGAGAAATACTATTGTTATTAACAATACAAATCTGTAACATTTACAATAAATTTTTGCTCAATTCGAACTCCTTTTATCAATAAACCAATCACTAATTGTTTTGAATCATGTCATCTATGTTTGAATTCACAATGACCAATCAGAACCATTCCTATAAATATCAAGAATAATCAATACGATCCCCATGGTGTTGGACTGCAATTGCGCACGGTACTATATTAATCCTGAATAAATATTGAAATAAGCTTGGTCAAAAACAAATTGTGTTCAGCTTTACTTACATCACCTTTCTTCACATTATTTACAATATTGCTGCTAGTGATACATTTTCAAAGGCTTTCTCTTCTGCTCTGCCACTACCATTTGTTTCGTTGATCCATGACCTTATATACAGTGTCAGACCTTACAGCATGGTTGATTAAATCTATAGTCGGTGTTAGCCTACCCTTAATATGTTGTATTCTGTGTGAACTGACTTAATGTTATGCATTACACCATGTCTATTGAAGAGATGCTTCAAAAAGCTGCCTTAAATTATCTAGATTGATTTGGCCAACAACATTAGCCAATAACTTCAATGATATAAACCCAAGAAGTTTAGATGGCTGGAAGTAGTTATATTTTTAATAGAAAAATTCAGTTTCTGTAACCCGATTTGACGAACAATTTATATAACAGACAACAGATACATTAATTACCCAATTATTCATTCTCAATTACTTTTCTTCATAGCACTTAAAATGAATCCATGTAATATAATAATGTATTAATATCACATGGCCAACAAGACAGAAAGCAAACAGTGGAACTCTGGACTCATAAAATAAGGAAACAGTGTGTGGGCACCAATCTATTTAATGATGACACTGAAATCTTGGGAACATTGCCCAGTGTTACTATGTGGTGCCATCACTAAGGGAAACACATTGAATGCTTTGTAAATTCATTCAAATCTAAATAGCAAACATCCTTTAAACAACTGAACGACTAACTTGAGCCATCAAAGTTTGAGTAATCTCAAAACATACTTCTCTTCCTTGATCGCATATATAATCACGTTTTGCCCAGAATGTATTACCAGTGATAACAAAGTAGGCTAGTATTTAACAGCAGAACGATTTATATACAAACATTGGACTGGTTTTGCTGAACGTCACTCTATTCTTAAATTTGCAGTACTTATAGCAATATTGAAGTATAATGTTGCATAATGCAGTATAGCTGTGCATTGCAAAATCAGCTGCTTGTTATCCTGATCAGCTGGTATACAAGGCCATTGACCTAATCATGTCATTGACCTAATTATATATTTTTTAAATCCTAATGAGGTCAGTCATCCTGTGACAAGCAGCATTATTCTTCCGAGTCTGAGCCGCTTCCGCTGTCTGAGCCGCTGCCGGATTCCGAGGACGATCCTGATCCAGAACCACTGCTTGAGGTGCTTTCCGAGCCACTCTCCGAGTCTGAGTCCGAGCTGGAGCCAGAGTCACTATCGGATGAGCTTGAACCAGATTCTGAATCGGATTCGGATTCTGAATCTTCCTCCGACATTGACTGTAGGAAATTTAAGAATAGATTTATTAAAAGAAAACTCCTTTAATATATTTATTCATTTATTTATTACAAATTCGTCAATAATATTATTATAATTATATATATATATAAAATAAGTTATATTTTTATTTCAAATAGTGTAGTTTTAAAAGAAATAATTGTTAATGAATATAAAAATAAAAAATATGTTCCTTAATAAAGCTCATTTTTTATATTAAAAAAATCATTAAAACATTTGCAATTGTTAATTGCCACTAAATACTTGTAGCTATAAGACATTTGAGGTTTAGTATTAAACTTTGCAACTAATTAAATAATTTAATTATTAATTTATTTTTACTTATTTATTTATTATGTATTGAGGAAGTAGTTCCTAGGAAGATTCAAAAGCAGTATAAAACCACTATCATCAGCAATGATGTGAAACTCCCCTTACTATTTACTTACAAAAAAGATTTATATTAAAATTATTACCACTGTATTGCACATTTACTAATTAGATTGCCTAATTAAAACTATAAACATACAGGCTAAAAATAAGAGAGTATATAGTGAAAGGCTTA
This sequence comes from Anneissia japonica, assembly GCF_011630105.1. Classification (NCBI taxonomy): domain Eukaryota; kingdom Metazoa; phylum Echinodermata; class Crinoidea; order Comatulida; family Comatulidae; genus Anneissia; species Anneissia japonica. Next base: position 184,133 of record NW_022702862.1, on the reverse strand, counting down.
CATTTTTAAGGAATGCTGGTGGTGGCTTCTTGCCCTTATTCTTCACTGCCATTAATTCCTTAAAACGCTTCCTGTCCTCAGACGAGAGGCTCTAAAAGACGTAAAAATAACATTGAAACACAAATAGCAATGTGAAGCAATACAATCGGAGGAAACACTTCAGGAAATGCAGTCCATAACAACTGGGCTGAGGGAGTGTACTTCACCATATTATTCAACAAACCACTAAGACTTATACTCATTTTACAAAAGACAAATTTCAAATGAAATTAAAGTCTTCACACAAGTGAATTATAACGTTAAAACTTGGATATGTCGGTACAATGACAGTGAAGATACGTGCAACACAACAGGGAAAGACAAGCTGCGCCATGTGAGCACGCACACACATACATGCTAAATTTCTCTAGCGTTTTACAGGTCTCTGTGTTGTCTTTGTGACGTTACATGCACACTATACTGCGCACACAATATTTTTTAAATTATTACCATTTCATTAAGTAATTACGATCATTACTGAGCGCTTAAAATGCCTTAAGTTATGAAAGGGTACAAGTTTGTTAAACAAGGTTTAAAAAAAGTCTCGCCATTAATATTGCACATTATGCTCGCTGACCCCGCACAGATTTGCTCTCACATGTATCAATGTAGCAGAGACGGTTATCCCAACCAAGCACACACCCCTAGAGTTATTAATAAACAGTATTTTTGCTGTAAGGTTTTACCTGTATATATTTATCAAGTAATTTCTGGTACTCTTTCCATGCTTGTGTCTTTCTTTGTTCATATTTCTTCTTCTCATTGGTGGACAGAGCTCGCCACCGTCTACCAATCTCTTGGAGTCGCTCTCGATTTTCCATTGCCATAAATTCTGGAGTTCTTGCAACATCCGCTGTGAACATCTGGTATGTGTTACTGAGGACAACAAAAGATGAGGTATAAAATATTAATAATTTAAATATTGTGTGTATTAAAACAGAGGCCGAACATTACTGCATTAATCAAGCACAGGTTGTACAACAATATATCTTTTTTATTGAACACAAATGCAATCTCAGTTAACAAAAATAAAATTTATGTAATTGAATCGGGACATTTATTTACAAACATGACTTACTGTATGGGTTTTTTTGGTGATCCAGCCAACAGAAGTTTGTCTTTATCTTCATTCTGAAAAAAAAAAGAGTTATATCAAATAATAAAATGGTGTATTCTGTTGGATTAAACCGTTCTAAGCTATGCATACGTAACAGTGAATCGGGAAATGGAAAAGAATTTTGCACTTTGACATTGTGTCAAATAAAGGTCATTCTGTAAAGTGATCACACATCACTGCTTTATCAGCCACGCTTGAGAGTCACTGAACAAGTTTCATTATTTTCTAGTGAAAAAACATTGGATATTGTTTCTAAGGTCCCAAAAAACGACAGTTTTAAAACATACGTGTGGTTGTTAGACACACATGGGCCCTCTTCTGACTGGTCAGTTAAGTTTGATTGACACTCCGGATAGTTCTATTATGGACAAAGAACGACAAAATCTGACAGTATTGTAATTACCTAAATTTGTTAATTGAATCTTAGTTACCTCAATTTGATTGTTAATTGCTTCAGCTTGTCTGACCCAAGGTGACTTTTCGGACTTTTCTATTGCTTCCCATTCCTTCTTTAGGATAAACAAAGCCTTCTGCTTTGTAACCTACATGACAAATAAATAAAAAAATACACTTTAAAATTGTTCATATGTCAAATAAATAACAAATATATTTTAATATTTTATATGACAAATAATAAAAAATACATTCTAAAATCTTTCATATGACAAATAAATAAAAAAATACATTTTAAACTTTCATTACTGTACTGCTACTACTAGCATTAAGGCCCCCTTTAGCCCAGCTTAAGCCTACAGGCTCTCTACTATTTGCAGGCATGTTCCACCATTTTAAGTTCAAGAAAGGGGCTTATGCTCGAGGAGTTAAGACAAGCCTGTGGCTTTTAACTAATCACTACTGATTTATGTGGCTGTATAGATACTTAATTGAAAGACATTTTGTATTACCTTCTGCTCATCCATTACATGGTTCAGCTTTGTATTTGACCATAGTTCAAAAGCCGACACTTTACGGCCATCCGCAATAAAAGCAGCAGTACTGTCCCTACAAGAACAAAAAACATGGCAACAAATTAAATACCATTATAATCACTAAATATAAATTTAAAAACCAACATCTACAAACACCACACCTTTAACACAGACTATAAATATTGGCTTTTGTTTAGCCATTTCAAAACTAGTCTCATTTATATTGTTATGAAATTATTACTAACACTATTAATAAAGAAATGACACAACAATAGTAAATAAGCATAGATAAAATTATGAAGAGTTAATACTTACATGGAGTTATTCAGTTCTTTCCTAGCTTCAGCCTCGAGACGCCGATACTTAAGCTGCAAAAAAGTAAACAAGTGTAATTTAAAAAAATTAAATTCAATATATTTGCAAGATTTCCAATCAAAGGCAATTAATCAAACACTTATAAATCAATTGATACATGAATTTATCACTGAAACATGATATGAAAAATATATAAAGAACGACGACTTCACTGAATTTATAAGGCAGCTTTTCAGAGAATATCTTTACAGCAGATTGAAAATATCTGAGCTTTTAATTAATAGAGTAGTGTTTACATAGCAGTGCCAAGTTGTCATGGTAACATTTATGTCAATATTTAGCATCCCTTATGGTCACAATAAAGAGGATGAAAATTGTTTTGATAACAAATAAAACGTTCTATAATTTAATGGTTAAATAAGGGTCATACTGAGGGACACCACTAACAATGGATGACATCATGCTGCATATATAATTATGATAGGATTTAAGCCCACATCTCTCTATTCCAGAAACAATTGCTGGCAATTAGTTATACAATCAAATGTGCAACCTTTACACAACAACATGCAACTTTCTCCCAAACATGTTGAGTATTTTTTGTCATAGAGCTGGTTGAGCACTACCTAATAGAGAGGGATTCGGCCATGGGCGTCAAATGACCTAACTTGGGTGTTGGATGTAAACAATGGACTGGCACAGCGATTTTGCTATGGCAGCTGTCCCATGTTATTCCTGTGAAAATCATAATTGCTGTATTTGTTCTTTTGAACATAATTTAAGTTAGTCTAAGTCGATTGTTAATGTCCCAAAATTCACCACACAAATTGTTTGTGACTTGTCGTCCAAGGGAATTTGAGATTCTGGTTTTGGCATGGCAAGCCTAATATCACTTGGTTCAAAGTTCAAACGCTGCAGTGCATGTGTCCATATTCTCATACTGAGTGATGGTATCATTTGAAGTGGTTGCTTTGCTTACCTTCTTCTTATCTGGTAGTTCACTGAACTTCCTAGCCAAGTGTCGTGTGACCTCTGTGTCTGTCCAATCAGAATGCTTGCTCTTGCACTTTGCTCGATGCTCATTGGTGTACAAGAACAAGGCAGAGATTGGCTTCTTAGGCTTAGATGACGTACTCTGCAAAGGTCAAATAAACCATAAGAAAGGCAAGGTTAAAAAAAAAGCAAAAACATCAATAAATTACTTAATATAGTCAGTACTTGTTTCTTAAGTCGGGCACTTACAGCTGTTGTGGTCCGATGCAATTCTAGAGAGAACACAACCTAACAACGGACACGCAATGAATAGTTTTAACGACGATAAGTTCAGATTGCCACCAACAATTAGCAGACAGCATCACGTTATCTAGTGCTCACAGGGGACGAAGTTGGACACATCATATGATGCAGTGGGCGACTAGCTTAACTCATAAATTTAACTCGAGTGATAGTGACAAAAAATGTGATGCATAAGTTCTCATTATGAAGAAGCATAAGAGGACAACAGAGAAAGTATTCTTATCAAGAAACAAAGATTATGTTGAAGGAAGCACCTTACATACCGTATATACTCGCATATAAGACAAGTCTTAAAATAGCAAATTATGATCAAATAATAGTGGGTTGTCTTATACGTGCGCCATAAAAATTTTAGTTTTTAAAAATTATGTGCGAATGGTCCGTAACAGGTGAATTTACTACAGCAATAAAACTACAAAAATGTTAGTATGCCTGTGAATGGCCGCAATTTTAAAAACGGGGAAATAAGCTTTTGATTAACATAAAATCTCATAAAATGGTATTATTTGGAAAATTAGTCCTGCATTTGGCTCTGTTTTTAACTATCTAGATGTAGTATCAAGACCATAAAAAGCAGCAAAAAGTATGAATTTCGATTTGATATGGGGGGGGGTCGTCTTATAGTCTTATATAATCTTCTCAAACTCGGCGGTTGTCTTACATGCGGGTTGCCTTATACGCGAGTATATACGGTAATAAATTAAAGCAAAACTCAATAATATGACACTAAACTTACCCTTACCTTAGATTTTCCCTTTCCTCCTCGCCCACCGGATGCTGCAGGGCTTTTCTTTAGTTTCTTCAGTTCTGCGTGATACCTCTCTTGTTCGTTCTCTGGCAGGTTGCCAACGTAATTGTTTAATTCCCGCTCATACATGATACGCATTTTCTCGACACGTTCTTTGTAGTCCTCCTTCTTGCTGGCATCTAACTGATTCCAACGCAGACTGCACTCGACAAATTTATCTTTGTTGGGTACGTCGTCACCTAGGAGCGGTAACATTTCTTTGCAGAACAGTGCATAACCAGTTCTATAGGCATTCAAGCAACAAAATCCAATTATATTTAAATTATCCTTATCATTTTATTTAGCAAATGAAAAATGATATTTGGCCTTCTCATAGGTCAATGTTATTGTCTTCATATGATTAACATTGTGTAAACTTACAAATTACTTAATGTTTACAAAATTATTATGTTTAATGTGTCTACCACTTTCCCTACGCGGTTGCTTTAACACGCTGACTGCCAGCGACGAGTACTCGCCCACAGGGTGTTTCTGAGGGCGCCAGGGATGAGTATACTTGCCAAAATCTCTCATTACGATACCTTATTCTTAAAGTATTGCAGAAAAATCAAACATTGGGCCTAAAACAAAAAACTTGTTTGGTTGCCGCCATTCGTCGCCCCTAAAATCTGAAAAATGAGGAGGCAGCTTTTTTTTTTTAAGCTGAAAAATTTTTTTTTTTTTTTTTGCGACACGATTTTGATTTTACACATTTAATAAGTGAATGAAGCTGGTGAGCTTGACCTGATACATAGTGCAGTAGTTTATTTTAATCATGTGTCTTACTCCAAATAAAGATCCCTCTTCCAATTCCAAACCACAAAAAAAAAATAGCTCCATATTGCAAGGAGACCTATAGTGTACATATATTCAGTTTCTACATTTAAAAAAAATCTTTTTATCCACCCCTCATCTTCTACAAACCTCCATACAGACCATTTTGGTAATCTTTATTTTAAAAAAAACAAAAACAAAAACAAATTTCTGCACGCTCCTTTACTTCACAGCAAACAAACCATTTTTTTAAAAGGACTTATTAGAATTATAATCATTTTTACAAACATTTCTCCACATTTAGTTCTTCCACATTACTAGATTTAGACATTTAATGAGCAGGCACTTACAGAGGTGGACGATCAGGCTTGCCATCAAACCTCTCCTTGAGTTCCAACTCGTCCTTTGTGAGCACTGTGCGTTTATCTGGCGGCTTGTAGTCGGGATGGCCCTTGCAGTATTCCTCAAGTGCACTCTGTCGTATGATAAAAAGAATCAGGTCATATTTCTAAACTCGGATCTGGTCACTCACTGCTACAATGCAAGTTTTTCCATGTAATATTCAAATTACACAAAATGAACTACAATTTTGAATATGGAAAGTATATATGTGATCTAACAATTAGAGACAATGGCTTTCAGAATTTAAAAATTTATATATGATTAATAGTAATCGCAGAAGTATATTACATTATATGGTGCTCATGAAAGAGTACATAATTATGATTGTTGATGGGAGTTTAACTGGGGACAAGAGATGTCCATGTTTCAGCGCACACACAGTGGCTACCACCAGTTAAGCTGACTGAGCTAAGCTGACCCTACCGCGATGCTTGGTTCACATTTTGCACAACTCACCTCAAACCGCTCGTCATCTTCAACAGAGGCTTTGATCCACTTGATGCGTTTCTTCTCAGAGAGGTTCCGCCATGTATCTTTCATTTTTTCATCTCGTTCTTTCTTCAGCATCTATGAGAAAAAATAATCAGTAAAGAATTACAATTGTCTCAATTGTTTTCGTTTGAAGTTAAAAATGTTTCTAAAAAATATATTTTGTAATTTTTATTAACGTATATCCTGACAACCACGCCATTATAATGAAATTACAACTTGTAAGTCATGATAAATTATACAACTTTTTGTTTACAACAATAACACTTTCTTGTATTCAATCACCTATATAATTACATTTACTTGTTAAAATTTAATATAACTGTAATGCTTTTCTAATTATGTCTTTTATTGTATTATTTAACAATTCCTTGATTTGCAGCTATTGGTAATCAGTTACGGAAATAAATTTAAAAAAACTTACATCTGGATACTTAGCAAGGTAACTGTCCATTTTACTGATAGCCCAAAGTTGATATGGAGTGCTAGCCTTTGGTGGCCCAGCTGTGTTTTTCTTACTTGAAAATACAGCATATTCTGGATACTTAAGTCTACATATATATAGAAAAGAATGGTAAAATTAATATCAAGTTATTTTTTTCTTTTTTTTTGTATAGATTACAAACCTCCCAATTACGAGCTCTTGATTTTACGAACCCAATTTGCAACGATGACGTCATTTCTGTAAAACATGCTTGTTCAGGCATGCTGTACAGTTAAAAATCTCACTTTTTGTTCATTGGGGGTGCTATTCGCATGGATTTGCAAATTTTAAGGAGAGAATAAAAACACTCGTTTTGGCCATTAATACAGTATTTGGTCATGTTTTCATTCGGAAATCACTTCGAATAAATACTTCACAGTGAGCATAGGTAATTTTGGCTTCTGGAAAGTATTATTTTTATTGCAGGAAACAGTAAAATCCAAGTCATTTTTCGTGACAAAATTTCCCTCCCATGGCAAGGCTTAGGTCAACCTAGCCCTGTACTTTGTAGCATAGGCCTGGGCATACCCTCACCACACTGAGAAGCTATGACAATTTAAACTCTCTGAATTATGAATTTTCTCAATTACGAAATCTGCTGGGATGGAGGGGTATGGAATTGGGCGATATTACTGTTCCTACAATTTTTAATATATATATATTTTTTTTTAATAATTGGAAAATTACCTGAAAGCAATCAGTGCCCCTTTGTACTGCTCATTCTGTACTTCATACAGACTTACATACTTTTGCTGAAAGGGAATGAGAGGTTACATAATTATAATAGCATTAACAGCAAACAAAATTAGTTAAGTTCTTCCACACTATCAAATTTTCTTTGCAAAAAAACTGTTGTGTGCTCACATATAGTCATGATGTGCCCATATATGGCCATGATGTGATGTCATCATGACTATATTTATTTATTTTTTAATTTATTTTATAGACTGGACCAGGGCTCTAGAATCCAATGTCATACTAATGTACCCGGGACACTTAAAAAGGTCACCTTGGCAAAATGGCTACTTTGTACAGAAAATGGCTTTGGAGAAAATACAAACTACTATATCTTTTTTATTTAGTCCTATTAATAAAGGAGATTAAAACAATGTGGAGATAAAATGAAGACAGCTAAATGCTTACTTTCTTCTCTTCAGGCAGTTCCTTGAACAGCTGAGAGCATTTCTGTGTAATTTGAATTTGCGACAACTCCGGGAATCTGGCTCGCAACTTCTTAGCCTTGGAATGGTAGAACTGAAAGAATGGCGTCATTGGTTTCTTCGGCATTTCTGGATGCGATTGCTTTAAAGGGCATAAAAATAAATGCGTAAACAAGCATCTTTTTTTAACCAAAAAATAAAGTAAAATTAACATATAATCTAAACCATTTTTTTTTTTGCTATAACAAGCATACCACTTGTGAATAATTTGAGGCAAGAACCATGTTTAAAGACTTGGCCAAACTATCAAATTTCCTTTGGCAAAATACTGTTGTATAGCCATATATAGTCATGATGTGTCCATATATGGTCATGATGTGATGTCATTGACCATACTTAGGGATGCCATATGTTTTTGTCAAATGAAATTTGATAGACTGGACAGGGCTTAAATAAATTGCTAGAGGTTTGCTAAAGCCATTCTCAACAAAAAGTTCTTTTCAGAACTATCTCCATGGTGTACCACAAGCATTAAATATAATATATTAAGAGTTTTATTCATAAGCATGCTACTTACCCATTTCTTCAGGCTTGTGTTAGGGTCCTTGATATTGACTATAATCTCTGCTGATACATCTGACAATGTCTTGTACTTACGAATCTAGAAGAGTTGACAGAAAATTAAAAATCAAAAATAGCTCTGTCCTTCACATCATTAATTTTTGTGTGATGCTGAGCTGGGATTTGATACTCAAAATGGCAAAATTACTGCAAAAAAAATAAAATCCATTTCTAAAAATACAATGTTTAACCAAATACAAAAAACCTTTTCCAAATTGGGTGATTGAAATATGAAGTAAATATTAATGTCTCCACTTCAAGACAGATTACGATTGAATACACATTCAAAGTTTCAATTATCAGAGTAACTGGTGCAGATATGTTTTGATGATGTTACTGACATAAGAAAATTATTTGTGAAGTATAATTTATGAATTTTTGAAGTTGTAAATGTAAATATTATTTCTTTTTATTTTTTATTTTTTTAAATTTAAAGCCAATTATTTAAATAACAAAGAAAGCAATTTAAATCCTTGGATCAGAAACTAAACCAAGACAGATTACGATTGAATACACATTCAAAGTTTCAATTATCAGAGTAACTGGTGCAGATATGTTTTGATGATGTTACTGACATAAGAAAATTATTTATGAAGTATAATTTATGAATTTTTGAAGTTGTAAATGTAAATATTATTTCCTTTGATTTTTTATTTTTTAAAATTTAAAGCCAATTATTTAAATAACAAAGAAAGCAATTTAAATCCTTGGATCAGAAACTAAACCGAAGCCACATTACTCAAATAGGATTCAACCTACTGATTTCAGCTTTATTGCATCATCCTTTCCAAGAATTATTATTGCTGAAAACAATATGAAGGTATACTTGCCAAATGAATGTATACTTCATTTGGCAAGCTATTCCAGGTAGCAATATATTACGACACAGATTGAAAGTCAGATCAATTACTATAGTAACCTGTACTACTATATATCGTAAAACCTCAAAGTGAAGCCCAGTGGGCTTAAACTTGAGATAAAGCCCATCTCGAATTTAAATTCCTCTTTATTTTGCAAAATTAGCCCATGGGCTTCTTTTTGAGATAGTACAGTACATTCACTGTATATGAATTTCAGAAAACAAAATAAATTAAATACAAGCTTGGTTTATACAGTAGTTTAGGTGATTTAAATGCCAGTAAAATGCACTCCATGGTACAGATTGATGTTACAGTGGCCTTATTTATTGTTTTTTTTTGTAAAAATTCACAAAATTTACAGCATTAATTTTGAAAAGAAGCCCCACCTCTTTACTTTGCAAAAATAGTCTCAGAATGAGCCCATCTCGAAAAGAAGCCCATCCAAAGTTCGCATGAACAACTAGAAGCCCAGGGCTTCAATTCAAGGTTTTATGGTATTCGTTCTAATGTTTTTTGCAGGTATGGAAAAAGGACTGGATGGAATAATGCATAAATTTGTGGTTATTGAAAAAAAAAAAAAAATATATGAAGATTAAATGGGAAGAAGACAAAAACTATGAAGATGGCATAAAGAAAATGACTGATTGTAAACTTGGTTGTACATGAAAAATTTGTAGATGAAGTAATACAATTCAGGTCAATAATTGATGTAGTAAGATTTAGGAGTGGATCGGACATGTGCTGAGAGGAAATGGATTGTTGAAAGAAACAAATAAAGGACGAATAAAAGGAACTAATTCTTGGAACCCATGCTACTTAAGGTTATCAAGAAGTTCAACTTTGATTACATGAGTGGCTGAGATTAAGTGCATCTATAATTTCACACGCTACTAACAAATGATGACGTACGTTTTCTTGCAGCATAACCCATTGGCGTTGGCATTCACTGTCGGAGTATGTTCCAAATGCGACCTCACGCCAGTCAATCTTCTTCACTTGGGACTTGTACGAGTGGATGTCTTTCTTGGGTATCTGCTGACGTACCTGTTCCACCAGTTTTATCTGGTCCTCTTTTGGAAAATCGGGAACTGTTGATATTAATTTTAAGAGGATTAGAAATGGTTGCCAAGAGGAAACTATGTACAGGAAGTGTTTGAGTAACAGGCCATGATGAATCTAGACATGATAATTTATGTCTGCTTAAATGAGGAAGATTGTGATCATTTGTCCAATAGGACTTTTTGGGTCAGTAAGCAAAATAATTAAAGGAAAGTTGACTATTAAATATTTCACCAATTCTTGAATGTATTGATATCATAAAACAAAACACTTTTTTTTTTTTCTGAAGCTGCGAAGAAAGTAATTAAAATTATGTCAAACTCCGTATAGCATACAAAAACGATAAAAGGAATTATTGTTGGAGAGCAACTTCAAGTGTAGAGCACTGTTTTAAAATATAGTTAGGCCTAATATTAATTTTTAGCATATTGCAATCTGAAAAATAATATTTGTAAGTAAGATTATAAAATATTTTTTATAAGTAGAAAGTCTTTCAAGAGACTAATGATTCTGCAGACATATACTGTAGAGCAAGTATTTTAAAATGATTGATCAGAAACATCTTGTACTGTAGAAAACTATTTGTCCTCCTCTGTACAACAATGAAATGACAAATATTATCTAGAAGTGCTCATTAATAATCTGGAATAGCTTTTAATCATCATGTATTCAGATACTGGTTTTATAGGTTAATTAGTTTTTTCTTTGTACTTAACTACAGTACATGAAGAGATCTCATCCCTTTGAGGCTAAATATTTCAAATACAACATCAATAATTTGAAATAGCTTTTCATCATCATGTGTTTTTTTTTTTAAATACATGCAGTATACTACATGGTTTAGGTTAATCAGTGTTTTTCTTTTACTTAGCTATGGTACATGAAGAGATCTTATCCCATCCCCCACCCCCTTTTTTTTTATACAGACACATGGTTTTATAGGTTAATTAGTATTTCTGACTTTGCTATTAAACATGAAGAGTTTTTCCCTTTAAGGTTAAACATATCGAATACAACATTTTCCTGCTATAACAAGAGATTAAAATTCTCACCAAATTCCACTGCACAACAAAGTAAATCGCTATGCAGTGGGTCTTATTGTGAGGCTCAATCTTATGACGCTGGTAGTGCCCTAAGATAAAATATAACTTACCATAAATCTTCTTGGAAGGAGGAGCGCCGTCAGCTATGTCACTAGGAAAAGCCCTCTTCTGACCAGCAACTGTAACAAAATATTAGTATAGCTTTATGTATGCATGTAGGTCACAGGTCAAAAATTATAAATGATAAAACAGTGAAGCTCAAAAATTACCAATGAAACTCTGATACGGTTTTGTCATCTGCAATACAATCACTAACTTCATTTGCTTCAATGATTACAAACTGCAAACATTTAGGCATGACAACAAAAGTAGAACAGTAGTACAGTATTTAACAAAATAAATTTAAATCTACAAAGTAAGCAATTAAAATATTGATTTTTTTTTTTCAATACTTTTATTTACACTTTTAAATCTTGAAGGTAAAATTATGAACATTTTTACATTCTACAGAATGAGTGGCAGGTTAAAAATAAAACATGGTTGTATTAAACACAAGAAAAATAAGCTACATTAAATAACACATTGTCTAAGCACATATGAACAAACTAACATAGCATATATTTCATATATAGTAACATGTATGCATGATACCGAGTGTCAGAGATTAAAATTACTGGTAACCTACAAACATGTGTATATGTTGTCATTAAACAGACTCTACAGCAGAGGCCACTGAGGGCCATTAAGTAGTGCGTGAATGAATCCATTAAATGAAAGAAAATCGTGAGTCAACTAAAAACTATTGTTAAAAAAACACATACTCTATAATGTTGTATCTCCATTTCAATCACACTTAGAACTGTAAAATTGGACTTGTGATGCCAGACCAAACCAGATTTGTCATATTATTTAGTTTTTGCATCATTTTATGCCTTAAGTATGCAATACTTCAATAAGAGGTAGTGAATAACACGTTTATCTCGCGTAACACGTAAATATCTTAACATAATTTTTTAAAAGGAAGCTAAAAGAGCTCAAGTTTTCCAGTAGATCTTTGTGAATAGATATAGTATGATGTATGTGATATAACACAAATTCTTGAATCAATAATTTAATAGATACTGTAATAATAATAAAAAAGATAAAAAATATATATTTTTAGCCTTTAGGTACTGTACTACTGTCTAAATGTGAAATTGTATTATTTTTTTAGTTATTAATTCATGTTTATTATATTATCTAATTTACATTCTGTGTACATTAATTTTGTTTTTATATTAAGGGTTTAATCTGGCCAAAAAAAAAAAAAAAAATTTGACTAATTCAGTATGAAAATAATTAGCCAAATAGAAATTTAATGCCAAAACAAAATAATCAATATAAGCTTCAAGAGCTTTTTCACTAATTTTGAAAGAATGAATTAGCAAAATTCAGCTACAGTATTACTGGGATTTAGATATTTGTTTAATGACAGTTTAATCACTGTACAGTATATTGTATTTTTTTTTTGTACCATGAACCTTGGAAGAGAAATGTCTTGTGAACTTTACAGTGTGTGACAATAAAGAGAAACTTGAGCTTCATCTTTGTCTATGTAATACAGTAAATTATAAATATATAATGAATCTCCTATTGTTTGGTTTCTATCTTCTATGAATAATTACTGTTAACTTTTCCTGAATAGTCATCGAAGACAATTATAATTTTCATAATTACTTTCATGATAGAATTATAACAGTAAAATTCAGTATTGGAATATGAATTGTAAGGACAACAATAGACTGTACTGTATCTTTAATTTAAGGTGATCTTGTTATAAAATTTCCTTTAAAATTTAAATTCCGCACAGCCTCGACTGAAGAGGAAACTACATAAAATTAACTCTTTGTCTGCATCTATGATCTACAGTAGTGTTGGCAGAGTTTCTATTGTATATAGTACAGAGGAAATCGCATCTCAATACTAATAGAACAAGATCTATAAAATACCAAGAAGTATTGTAATATACAGTACTGTAGGCCTACTATACTCTCAATAATTTTACAATTTCCTCTGGTTTCTAATTTTAGCACTTAAAGTCCAGCTCCGTAGCAAAAAAAAAATTATATGTTGTACAATTGATTTTTGTAAGACACAAAAAGCATATTTGACAAAAAAATTGGGAATGGACGAGATACAGATTTTTGGATATTTAAAAACTGGGGAGAGGGAAAAACCACCCATTTTTTCCACCTTAACCTCAGTTTCTTAAATATTTAAAAATCTCTATGTCATTAATTGTTCCAAAGTTTTTTGTCAAATATGCAAATTTTTTAACTCTTGCCTTACAGAGATCTCTTCAGATAAAGTATACTGTAATTAATCAATACATAAAGAAGAAACATTTTTATTATAATTATAGTTAATTACTAATATTAACCACTGATTTACAATTTTGTGTGCTTCAGTATATGATGTTGTTATTAATGCTATTTATATGATGCTCTGCAATGAACAATACTGTATACTTAGAATGTACAGACACTTTGACAATAAAAGAATGTTATATTATCTATTAAATGTTCGGTATTTGTAATCCTCTTTTTTACAGTACTGTATGTTTACATTCAACTACACAAAAATAATATTCTGTGCACAGGCCCTTAAAATGACTGGCAAACATTTTTTTCTTATTTAAGACAAAAAAATCAGGGGAAAAAATGAATTATTCTAAACTGTGTCCTACAGTATTTAAATGTATTTGATATTATTTGAACAAATAGTGTAACAATATCATTTCAGATCAATTTCTAATTTAAAAGTTAATAACTTATTTTACATACAAAGTATGTATTTCATATTCTTAGATCAGAAACTAAACCAAAGCCACATTAGTCAAATAGGATTGAACCCACTGATTTCAGCTTTATTGTACTGTATCATCCTATCCAAGAATAAATATTGATTGTACTTAACCAAAAACTACACTACAGTACAGTGTACATTTGATCATGTGATATAGCTGTACAGTATACAGTATTTTCGATAGTCTAGTTAATGTAATAATTTATTACCAGAATTACTACTACTCAATAAAAGCATACTACTGTATAGCATTACCACCTGAGAGGCAGGTTTACTGTAGCAGGCTAGCTTACAGGCAGGCCTAACCTATATTAGTAATGTATCAACTAGCAAAACGATTAGCGAGATTGACACCAACACTCTTGTAAATGAAAACCATACACTATAGACAAGGAAATGTAAAGAGAAAAATATAATAAATAAATATAATTTTTTTTATACTATTCTTAAATTGACAATGTACTATAATCATTTTTGAATTGGACTTAACAGTAAGAGCCATGCTTGGCCAATAGTTACCATGAAAACAATTTTCTGGTGGCTGATAAATGCAGTACTAATGTCTTGAATTGAATTTAAAAAATAAAGAACTAGGTTTGAATTCAAATCAAGTATGAAAATAAATTCTATACTAGTAATAAAATGTAAGTAGTGCAACTCCAAAATATATGCTGGGAAAAAAAAAATCTATCAAATATCTTATAAGCTTCAGATTCATATATTCAGAAAAGCTTGCATCATCCAAGGGGTTCTACCATACTGTACGACTAAAGTAAGTAAAACGCAGTTTAGCACTGTTTGACTATATCCATTTTGGCTAGAGTCAAGCATGTAGAATGAGTAACAACATTCAAAAACCGTTTTCCCCCCCCCCCCCCCCCCCCAATGAGTGAAGTTAATAACATTATTGTACAATTGAACAGTTCTTTATGGGATGAAATAGGTAGTTATGCCATTAATTGTAGAATCATGAATACAGTAATATCCTACATGTAGCATTTCATCAGTCAAGCCATGTAATAATATTAATAATCATAATAATAATAATAACAATAATAATAATAGATTGAATGAATGAATGAATGAATAAATAAATAAATAAATAAAATAAATGCCTCATAAAGGATAATAAAATTATGGATCATACTTGTTGCAAATGATGAAGATGCAGATGTTTCTTCCGTGTTTACAACAATGGTCACATTTTCATCTTCGTCAGTGTCTCTTGTTTCATTATTATAAGTAGTCCACATATAGAGCAATGGAAATACTTGCTACAGGATACTGAGTTCATTACGGTTATATACAGGGTTGTAGCTATAGAAAACTAAGGATGTATTGTAGACATTTTAAGGGTGGGTGGGCGATAACATTGCGAAACTCTAACTAATAAGATTGGATTTTAAGGATGGGCATTGCAGGTAGGTGTAGGGCCATGAAATTAGCTTTAGACTGGGTAGAAAGCTTACAGTAAGGCTGGGTGGGCCTGCCTACCATAACTATATCTGTGGTAAACAGAAATACTGTACATTCTGTCTTGATTTCTTCTTTAATAATGTGTTTTGATCTTAATACAAATTCATTAATTCCACTTTAAATCAAAATGAATTCAAATGTTTTTCTGTACATTTAAATACCTTATACTACAATTGGGCAATTTCATGGTAGCGGAATCACTATTTTGCTGAACTTTTTAACTTTAATCTAATGTCATATTTACACTCCATTCTAATTCTTGGAATAATTATCATATTTACATAACTATGGAATCCATCTATAAT